>NC_135877.1:14313399-14613399 GCF_031162955.1 Sander vitreus
GTTCAAGATAAATAAAAGAATAAAGAATAAATATGACGTGTGAATAAGGTTGCAAACCACTGCTAAAATCCCCCAAAAAATGCAAACCCAAGGTAGGGACAGCAGCCATAACATTATATTCTTGCCTTTTCAGCAAAAGCACACTTAATGGACACGAGCAGCGCTTTGCAACAGCGAGTCCACATTAGTGCAATGGGTCAGGGTTTTGAAGGGTTTAAAGTCACACCACACAATCGTGTTACCACTCAGAAAAATGCACAGGGGCGCTAACCAGCCATCAATCTATCACGTGTTAGTAATGAAACAGAATGTGAGCATCTGGAGAAATAGGCAACATGCAGTGCTGACAGTTAAGCACTTGTAAAGGCCATAAAACACAGCTCTGACGTACAGCCACTGTTCACATCTGAAATAGCTCTAAAATAGAGGGCCAATAAAAGTGGATATCAATGTGATGCGCAAATGTATTGTATGTATTTATGGTAGGGTGACATTCCAAGATGGAAAAAAAGTACCTGTGCAACAAGGAGGGATGCAAGAAAACGTGCGAGGGGGAAAGTTGTCATTTCAGCATGACATCTGGGTCCTGTTTGGCACTGTCTCTTGCATTCACTCTCCTGTTTTGGGTGTTTGTGTGTCTGTATGTTGCAGTCTTGTTCCCTTTTTACGCTTCATCCTTGTAAGAACCCAGTTTTCTGTCCTAATCAACTGCTCCACTCACAAGTCGTCATACGTACACAACAAAAGAGATCATTTGTCCGTGTTCTCCAAAATGACCCATTTGACAAGATTGGAAAACTAAAACTACTTGATGGTTAAGGTTGGTTTCAAACCAACGTTGACTGAAGGCAACCCTGTCTTCTAAAAATAAAGTGTATACTGTGCCGACATCACAGTACTTCCACCTTTGCTACTGAGAAAGGACAATCATCTGCGTGATCACAAGAGTTCCATGTCAGTGAAAATGTAAACGGTTGTTTTCAGCATTTGAACAAACAACCCATGCTTGTGATTGTCTGATGAGGACAGTCTCGTTCTGCACCAATCATCTGAATCTATCCATCTTGTAACTCCTGCATCATTTCCTCTCTTTCCTTCCGTATCTACACCCCCTTTACATCCAATACTGATTACGAATAATAATCACCATGTGTGATCCATCTGTTGTTGGACAAACATCAAATGAGTGATTTCTGCCAAATTCATTTGGCGAGACATCATCTTCAGCTGAGAGGGTGAGCCAGAAGCAGAGAGTGCACTGAGGCTGTCGCAGCAGATGCTTTCAGGCAGTCCAGTCTGCACTCATCGTCCTCCCTCTCTGTCCTCACATTCCCATTCCAGCACATCTGCTCTGTCTGGTTTTCTTCCAGACTCCTCCTTCTATCCTGCTCTTTATCCCCCTCTCCCCTCTCCTCTGTCCCGCCCTTGCCTTATAAACCCATTAGCTGTGACACACACACACACACACACACACACACCACACACACCACACACACCACACACACACACACAGCTCAGTTATGTAAAGGCTATGGTTTAAACACTGTATAAAGACTGGAGAGGGAGAGCTGTGGCAATAATGTGGTAGCCTCCCTAGAGCAACTATGCTCTGTGTCTAATAGGGTTATAAATAGTTAGGATATTACTCCCTTGTTCACACATAAGTAACCTCTGCCATGCAGTCTGAAAACTATCAGTGAGGCAACTGATAGGATCATAGGAGAGGAGATGACTTTCAAAAACAGTGATTCATGGAAAACCATTAGAATCTTTACACAATTTTCCGAAGGCATGAGCATGGAAGTACACCTCATTGTCCAGCCAAATAGATGTTCACATAGACTACTAACACATACAGTAGACACATGCGATCTAATGTGCGCTTATATGATCCTGCCAATGGTTTTGCATGTCTTAGCTAGCTTAATTAAACGCCTCGTCTAGCCCTCACTATGCTGGTGAACAGATATGCATCAAGCTAACCCCCTCATCCCCTCATGAATTATAAGAACAACAAAAACAAAAAGAATAAAACCAACTTTTGGTTTATAAGAGATAGAATTTCAAAAATGACCTAGTCTTGCTTTAAAGTGAGCCTATACTTTTGTTAAACAGCAGCTAATGTGGCCACAAGTGACAATTTCCGAATGCTAAGATAAAGTGCAACTGTAGCACAAGACTCATTGATGTCAGTTACACAGAATATCCTTTTAAAGTCTGCTAACATTCTGCTAATATTGATATTAATATTAGCCATCACAAGCTACTGTTTATACCAGCAAGTAATAGCCTAGAAATCTAGACACACCCTAGCGGCAGCAAATGTAATTTGCAGCCAGGGTCAGTCTAGCAACTCTCCATTGGCTTGTGAGCTGGAAAAACCAAATTCTGGTCAGGCCAATCACATCGTGTGTAGAGTCGGTGGGCGGGCTTAACATAAGGATGGCAGAGTTGCAACGGTTCCGCGTGAATTTCCCTGCTACTTGAAAACAAAGAACATGGCTGCTGCTGCTGGCGAACAGCGTTCTTTCGCATCTTTCGAAAAGACTTGGAGTTAAGCGCTGAAGTCATTCTTAAAAAAGGAAGATGTGTTCTGAGTTTTGCCGACCGGATACGGCAAAAGTTTAATCTATCAACTAGCGTTGCTCTGGTTGGCTATGAGTGCAGAGGGAATTTGAAAGACAACCGTTTATCCTGCCCCTCGGATTGAGCCCTGCCAATGGTGAGTTCCCAGATCAACATCTTGATGTGGGTCTGGCTTGTCAGGCTAAGCAAGTAACGCTAAAGCAGCAAAACCCCAACCGTGTTTTTTATTGCTTATGATTCAATTTTTTTGTTTGTTAGAGAAACACTGTTATTTATTCTTCGAAACAATAATGTAGGCAGTTTGAAGTCAAAGCGAGAACGTTTTCAAAGCCATCACGTTTTCTTTTAGGTTGATATGCAATCTTCCAGGCAACCAATAAATGATATTGAGTTTGGTATGCTGTTAAAAACAACTTGGAGAAACAGTGAAGAATTTCTTATTAAATCAATGAAAAAATACAAACAAAAGTCACAAACCTTAACTAAATCTAATCGTAGACCTGTTTCATTCCAACAAAGTCTTCTTGGGAACGTCTTTGTGCATATAAGCAGGGATTTAAATCTGCATCCCAGATCAGCCATTATTATTCTGGCAGTATCCTCTGAGTTTAGCTGTGTTGAGTTGTTAATGAATGTTGTAATTCAGCGCGGGAATGAATACAGACGAGATTTCTGCCCTGTGTGTTTTATCACTTTCAGCAGTCTCCACCGACACCGTGCAGGTGTGCACAGTGAGCACCAAACATACAGATCATTACAATAAATAAATAATGAACAAATAAAGGATGTAGCTCTACTTAGTGTTGGTGTGGATTACTGCTGCTAAGTGTGGTTAAGTATGTTAAAGAGCAAATCATCTGTCACAGTCACACTACTACCACCGAAGTAGAGGACATAAATTGCATCTGTGCAGTTTCAAAACACTGCTATGTCACTGCCAATATTTCCTTTCACTCATTCAGTCCGATTATTCTGTTTTGTTTGTTTCAGAAACCCTGATAAGGGCCTTCAGTTCCTGATCTCTCGAGGCTTCATCCCAGATACACCTATCGGCGTTGCCCACTTCCTGCTGCAGAGGAAAGGCTTGAGCCGACAGATGATAGGAGAGTTCCTCGGAAACAGCAAGAAGCCCTTCAACAGAGATGTCCTAGAGTGAGTAGCACATATTATTTCCAGAGACCGTTTTAGGATAATTTACCGCTCCTCATGAGGTGATTCTCCTAACTAATCCCTCCATTTTCTGGGAGATCAGGGGTCAGGGTTAACAGAAAAATCCTCATCTTTATTAGTCACAATATAGTGGTTGCCAGTCGTGTTGATACCTGAGCCAACTGTGCATAGGGTTTTATACATATTTCAAATCTATCTAGGGGTCAAATGATTCCCTGAAACCTAAATGTGTCACGATCCAACAAACAACTTCCATTTTAATACCTTCCTTTTATTTTATGTGGAGCCATCATGCAGTACAGTTTGTTCTTTACAGCAGAATAAAAATAAAAGGACAGAAAAAAAACAGATCATCCCAATGGGTTTAGAGATGCCTCCTTATTGTATCATCAAATAAATTTGAGGACACCTCAACACACTCACGTGCACACATAACTAGGTCATTAACCTGATTGGCAGTATTTGCTTTGAAGCTGCAGAGGTCTTTTTCTTTCTTCATTTGCATCTTTGAACAAATTCCTTACTTCCTTTCATTCTTTGTGTGTTTTTTTTATTCTATTACATTCTCCCATTCACCAGTTAGCTCTAAATTAGCATATCACCCAGAGGACGTACCGCAGATCTTTCTTTTAGCCTCCCTTTTGTCCAAGTTATCAAACCAATAACACTTTTAGTCTTTTCAAGGTCAGACATACATGACACAGCACTCTACCAAGTTGTTCACCCCAGGCTGTCCTCATCTAATATCCATATTTTCTTAAATAGACACCATCATGGCTCCAAATGCATTGCATTAACAGGATTATGCTTTTAAGGCTTCAAACTCCAATTCACAGCATGGATATATTTCAACGCAGATGACATTGGGATGTATACTGTAGATGCATATTGTCCTCATTTTACTACAGAGCAGTCATACAACCGCACTCTGCGTGGAAGTGATGTTGAAGAGGAACATGATAGAAGAGTGCAAAGTGTGTGCGAGAGCACTTTCGATAAAGTGTAGTCATAGGGGAACGAGTGAGGGATTGCAGTCTAATGTGAAAATCACTCATGTTGATTTACTGAGCGCGTGTGTGTGTGTGTGTGTGTGTGTGTGTGCGCATGTGTATCTATATATTAGTGTTTTGTTTGTGTTGTCTCCTGTATTCCTGAATCTTCCTTTTCTACTTATAAAGCTAATTGTGCCTCATTCCCTTCACATTTCTCCAAGCATTAACAACAGTTGTTAAAACATCTCAAGTCAATTAAGCCAAATTGTGGTTAAAGATTTGGGATCCAAAAACAGTGGCACCCCGAGGACTCATTTACCGATAATGTATTGTACTTTTTTAGCAGAAAAATGAGATCTGTATTCAAACTGTCATCTATTGGCTGCTCAAAATATTGTTCCATCTGGCCTGTGTGTGTGTGTGTGTGTGTGTGTGTGTGTGTGTGTGCCTGCCATCACAGCTTTGTAAACACACAATTTAAGCCTTTGCTATGCAGACAGATGTGTCTACTCCCCTGCCAGGTACTGTATACAGATCTACAAGTGCATGCTTGATAACAGTAATGCGTATATGTACATGTGTCTTCGCCAGTGCGCTTGTGTTATTATGTTCGAGTGTGTATGGTAAGGAGATAGGAGGGGGGAGGAGAGGGCTGATGTACTTGGGCAAGAGAGCATCTCATCTGACATTACATAAACAAGGAGTGACAGCCGGGGAAGAAGGGAGAGAGAGGTGGTGGAGCAAGGAAGTGAGTCATGAAGAGAGCGATGAGAGAGGCTCGACAGTCAAGGGAGTTGATCAGGCCTTTTTGTGCATGTTATGTATATGTTTCCTGTGGTTATTCTGGTTTCCTCCCACCAATGCAGGTGTAGGTATTAAAGTGAGTATGAATGGTTGTTAGTGATAGTGTCCAGGGTGTCCCTAGCCTCTCACCTAATGTAGGCTGGTATACTGGGGTAGGCTGCAGCTACACACAACCCTACACAGGATAATTAGGTATAGATAACCAATGGATAGTTGTAATAATATATGTGTTAGAAGTAGCAGCATCCAGTATACTGTACTAATGGCAGTTATAGTCAGGGTGGTGCCTGTAACCTGTAGTAAAATATGAAGGAGTAGTAATAATATTGATGGTAACAGTAGCACTGACAACCACAGAAGTAATTATCAACTCTGAATAGTTTTAGACTACTACTAGTAGGTTCCCTGCACTCGGTGAGATCACTGAGATCTGCTGACCAAGGTCTTCTGGCTGTCCCGAAATCTACAGGCCTGCAGTAGGCCTAAAACCACAGGTGGCCGTGTCTTCGCAGTGGCGGCTCCCACCCTCTGGAACAGTCTTCACCTAGTTATAAAAAAATCCAGTCAATCGATGGTTTTAAGAAGCTGTTAAAAACTCAAACTTAATGTGTGCTGTGCCTCCTACATGGTTTCTATTGTTTGAGTGTTTGCCCTCCGTTTGCCTTTTATTCTGTTGTTTTCATTATTGTTACCTTCCATTTTAACTGTGTATTAATGTTGCACTGTACAGCACCTTGTAACCATGGTTTTGAAAAGTGCTTTATAGATAAAGTTTATGTACTTACTTACTTACTAGTACATTACTAGCTGAAGACATCTCAAAGTAGATAGGATATATATATATATATGTAGTACTTTATTAATAGTTATAATACACTGTAAGAGTAGGTTTTGCTGCAGTAGGAGCTGCAGCAGTAGTAGTTATAGTTAGTTATAGTATAAGTGACTGGAGTTGTAGTATTATAGTGCGTTCCATTTACCTCGGAAGCCGGAGCTGGGAATGACGTCACACCTGAGATGAATGCGTTCCATTTACAAGTCCGATATTTCATTGTGGGGTAGGGTCTAGCCAGGTTAGCCATTGTTAGCAATACCAATTGATCAACAAGTCCACGGAAAGAAATTGGACAGGACTGTGTGTAGGACTGATTTAGTGAGACACAAATGAGACAGAAGTGCTAATAATTGTATGTTACTACAGCTTTGTTGGATTTTGAATTTGGGGTACTGCAAGGTTGTCCAAGTTCCAAGCTCGTAAATCCGAGGTCAGGGGGCGTTTCCGACTTTGACCTTGGAAAATCCGACTTTCGAGTACAAATGGAACGCACCATTAGCTGTACACATGGGACAAGTAGTAACAACTGTAGTAATTGTAGCTGTGGTAGTAGTATAGCTGTAATGGTAGACATAGTAGTAGACTTACTGTGGGTCAAGTAGTAGTTTGAGTGTTGGTTAGTTCAAGTATTGGTAGGAATAATATACATAGGACAAGTAATAGTAAGCAATAATAGTTGTTATGGTGACTGGAATAGTAGTAAGAGTAGTACAGTAGTAGTAGCTGTAGTAGGAGAGGTGGTAGGTACAGTAGTGACGGTCATAGTAATTCAATCAGGAGAGACTTCATTTGCAGATATCCAAGTCTGATTACACTAAAGTGATGCCTCTAAACAGAAGAAAGAGTAGTGATTGGGTTATTTGACGTCTTCCTGAAAGAATTTGCGCTGAGCTTTATTAGTAGACATATGCGAAATATATCAGACTATATTATATTATTATATATAATGTATTAGAGGAGGACTGCTAGGTGTTCTTGTAATACTAGTGGTGGTAGTGCTAGTGCTAAATGATATGGTATACAGTTCATGGTAATTGTATTGTGAGTTGGTTTTGTGTATCATGTTGTAAAACACGTTGTGTCAGGCAGTATTGTAGACTCAGCTATCTGACTCTTTTCTGCTGGAGCAGCATGTGTCACAGTCAAGTACTCACCTCATTAACTCGATTTGTTCATAGTAATCCATCTTTGTGTGTGTGTGTGTGTGTGTGTGTGTGTGTGTGTGTGTGTGTGTGTGTGTGTGTGTGTTCCCCAGTGGTCAACAAAAGCAGAAGCAGTAGGCTTTCCATAACCATGAATGGGCAGATATCAACAGTGGCAAAGCTTATCTTAAACTAGTGTGGATAGGTTTGGAATACCACATGAAAGCCGATCTGGGTGTATAAAGACTTTAATTTCATAGTTCGATTATCATTCCACTTTGTACTTTGACAGAACACCTCATATCAAAGCGAGGAAAACTTTAAAACCTTCCAACTCGTTTTCAAAGTCACCCTTCACTTCAAAACCTCATTTCACCTCCAAATTGCCCACGTTGTATTTATCTCCCTGACCTCACTGGGACAGGATATTTTGCCTTTTTTAATTAAAGACATTAAGCTGGGGTTGTCAGGTAATAATTTTCTCCTCTGAGGGATTGCATGCGTACATGTGCATGTGTGTGTGTGTGTGTGTGAGTCTTGGCAGCTGTGGCACGGAAAAGATAGCCGGGCCCAGTCTCATCCCTTGTGTCCGTGCGTGGCTAATACCTGCAGTAAGCAGAGTGGTGCTATGACTTGGAAGCAGGCGAGTGGACTTTTATCTTAGGTATTCATCCACAGATCCACCCATGCCACCAGCGAAGGGGCAGCCGGAGCCATCATGTTGATATATTGCTATGCATTTTAATATATTTTCTTTTTCCTGTGTCATTCTTTCCACTGCGCTTGCTCTTTCCATATCACATCCATTCCTCACTGTGCTCAACAGTTGTGTGGTGGATGAGATGGACTTCTCAGGCATGGAGCTGGACGAAGCGCTGAGGAAGTTTCAGGCCCACATTCGTGTCCAGGGAGAAGCCCAGAAGGTGGAACGTCTTATCGAGGCCTTCAGGTAATTCTAAAAGCGGTAGCTGCTGTCTGGGTTTATCTTGCAGTATTCTCACTGGTATTACAAGAGGAGCACATTAGCTGCCATTCTTACAGCTGCAAAAAAATAAATTTGGGTATGTTTTTGTTTTGGTATTCAACACTAACCGGGCTTTAGTATGAATGATACATGCATTCAAAAAGGTTGGAATGGTCGTGTATACCAGGGCTATAGTCGAGTCCACCTTTGTCGAGTCCATGACAAGTCCAAGACCAGGACTAGTCGAGACGAGTCCAAAGAGGTTCAAGTCCAAATCAACCGAGTCCTAAAAAAGTTTGAGTCCAAGTCAAGACTGAGTCCAAATGAGAGACAGTCAATACCAACAGAAAAAACGACCACTTACCTACCTGTTTGTTTATAATTTGTGAGATGTGAGAGACAGTATATCTTCTATTTTAAGATGATAATTTTGCTTTATTATTTGTAATAATAGTAAAGTGCAGAGTAACACACTACAGGATCAAATTAGGCCATATTATTTACTTTAAAATGAAAATGTTCCCTTTCTTGAACTTATTACTTGTCCTGAAGAATTCATAGTACAAAGACATTGTGTCTGTGGCCAAAATGAAAATGATTGATACCTGATGATTGAGGTATATGATGTAGCCAGGCATATACCAGGCGAACAATCTCAACCCCTGTTCTACAATACCTGTTTTCTGAACAAGCCCGCTTCATCAGTGGTTTTGTTTCGAAGGATGAAGTTACTTTAGAACAAAAGCCTATAGTTCCGGACTCGGTCAAGACCAACTAGAATATTTGGCGAGTCCAATGGCCGAGTCCGAGACAAGTCCGAGTCCCAATACCAACGAGTATAAGGCGAGTCCAAGACAACAGAAAAGCGCCTCGAGTCCGGACTCAAGTACTACAGCCCTGCTGCAAATGTTAGCATGTCCAGCTAACTAGCTTGCTAGCCACAGTAAGCAAACCCGCTTCACTTTCATGAATTCATCAATTACTAATAATTTAGAGGGGTATATCTGCCACTGTCCATCATCGCAAATTGTATATGTCTCCCGACAGGCGAGTGGTCAGTCAGACATGCAAGAACCACGGATTTGACCATGTGTCAAAAATTTATTATTACTCAGAAACATTGTTTTGCAGAGAGAGAATAGTTGCTTTAAAGGAGTCGGATATGAATATTTATTATCTTGTGGGTTATGCAAAGTAACCCTCATTTGTCCTACTGGTGTCATTTACTTTCTACTATAATGTAAATTTGGGTGTGTTATTTCATCGGATGTAAAAAGTGTAATTAAATTATGTCCCTCAAGCATTACCGCTGAGCCAAACTTGTCTTGCAGGGCTTTAAGATGCAATTCAAACGTTTTTTTGATCATGAAATATGCCAACATCAGGTTTTGAAGCCGTGCTGAGAGGTACAGATGTGAATTTGTAATTCATGAGATCAGGCTTCTGTTTGTTTCAAGGAGCCGGACAGAAACGCAAAGAGGGAACATAAAAAAAGCTAGTATGACTAGATTTAATCAGACAAAAATAATAATAATAATAATAAAACACACTATTATCAAGGAGTAATAAAGACCTGCACATGTGAACATAAATACACATGAATCTTGATAACAAATGTATGAGAGTATCTCTCAGCAGTCGACTCATACTGCCTCAATAAACACACGCTTTCTTCTTTCCCTTCTGCTTGGCTACAAAAAAATATTGACAATGCAGGGCCCATCTGAAGAGCCAGGGAGCATGTCATTTCTAGCCACAATTTGCGACAAGGAGACAATTTGCGGCACAGCTGTGGTTCTGTGTGTTAATGCTAACTGTGTGCCGTAGCCCCTCTGGATTAACAACCACCTGTCACAGTTGTCGAGGTGCCCAATGAAGAGAAAAACGGCGGCATTGTCATAGGCAGTGTGCAGAGAGGTTGGCACTGGTAATGTTTGGACATGAGGCTGGCTCTGCGTGTTATCAGGAGAAAGAGAGAGGGGGAGGATGATGGGGGTAAGGAGGCACAAACTGGGAAAAGGAAGGAAGGACGGAAGGAAGGGGAGAAAAGGAGAGAGAGAAGGTTTATAAATAACCAGCGTTGCGTAACCGCCACTGCCTCTCTGTGCCTGCCTCCCCTGCTCCTGGGCTTTGATATAACACACACACACACACACACACACACACACACACACACACACACACGGAAAGAGAGAGAAATCTCCAAAGTAAGTGAAGGGGATTTGAAGCAGCAGTGAAAAAGCGAGAGGGGAAAAGTGAAATGCAGCCAGCAGCCTCAGTATCTGCTGCGTCAGTGTGCTAATGAATGAGAAAATTTGAGCCGGCTCCCAATGCTGCCGATATATTCAGATTATATTTTCATATCTGCATCACAGTGTAGCATCCAGACATCCTTATTTACTCATGCTGCAGTCACATACAATTGCTGTATTTTCCGTTATGGTTAGATACTGTAAAGATCATGCAACTTGTATAATCTTGCACCAAAATCCATCCTCACAGAGAACATAATGACTGTTGGATTACACCATCTTTAGCGATCTGTAACAAAAGCGAAATTGGTTTGGAAGACGGCAGCAAATGCCAAATTTGAAGACTGCCAAAACCACTCGCTGAGCCCTGAGAGCATCATGTGCCGTTTTACCCCCTCATTTTTGTTTTTTTGTTTCGTCATTTTTCCATGTATTTCTGTGCAGAGTAAGAACACACTTTGATAGAAAGCAGCATAATTGATGTTTTCACTGCAAAGTGCTACAGTATATCAGGATTTACAGACTAGGGCAAAATTGCTGTTTGCTGTGGAGTCACAGTTTTCAGACACTGAGATGTGAATAAGCATCTGTGTGAAGGCTAAAATAAATACTGTATGAGAGACGCCACAAACACACACAAAAGCACTGCTGCTTAGGGTGGGGGGGATACAATTAAATCAAAGGCTCTTAAATATATAAAAAAAACACAAGCATAAGTAATATAAATGTTTTTTTTATTTACTGTATATAGATATTCATCTAGCAAATAATTTATGGTTAAATTGGTTATCAAGCTTTCCATAATAGTGTAAGTATACAAAAAAAAGAGCCACATACAGTAACTCGCTGCATTATAATGCACTAACCCAATATTATTATGTTACATAAAAACTAAATAATTAAAATGTCCTTATGTCAACTCAAAAAAATATTATTTTATTTCTACTAAAAATAGCACTCTCTTTTACTTCATTATCTTTGATTGATGATCAGTTTATCATCTTTTTAAAACAATTATCTGCAAATCAAACCAGCTAAATTATTTTGTTTTGTTTCTTTTTTTGACCGAAAATGCATAGTATTTGGGGGACTTTTTCCCTGAGTTGTGTCTGCACAAGCTGCATACAGCCCCAACAACCTCCACCAATAAGGAAGGGCAGCTTATAAATCTGGGGCAAAACATAATCAAAATCAAATCATTCTCTACTGTTTGTAAAGCTTAAATTCTGTGAGCGCACTGTAATAACTGACTCACATGAGTAGTTTAACATTTTGATCAACTCAGAGCTTGTCCCATCCAGATTTTGTTGTTTGGACAGTTGGAGGACACGGTTCAGTGATCTCTGAATTAAAACTGAAACTATAAAAGTGAGGTAGGGACAAAAATTACGCCCTTATTGAGACAGAAACACAAGCTTTGTTTTTCCCTTTTGATAACCTTGCGACGCTTAAGCAGTGTTGGAAGGCACATTAAAAACGGTGTTTGTGACAAGGTATGAACCCACTGTATGCATACTAATATGTGTTTCTACTCTTCACTCAATCCCACAGAGACATTAGATTCCAATCATGCGGCTCAGTGAGTCTGCAAAACAGTGCCACAGCCCCGATGTGGAAATGATGACTGATTAAAGTAACAATTACAGTATATGCACTCCAACACCGAGCCCACAGGGTCCACACACACACCTTCTCATTCTCACTTTACTCTGTATATTGCTCTCTCTGATTACTCACACACAATAGACGTTGTATTATTGTATTATTCATCCCCTATAACAGGAAGTGTCCATGCACTTCACAGAGAAACAATTTATCTCTCTCCTCTCGGCACTTCTTTTCCTAACACACACACACACACACACACACACACACACACACACACACACACACACACACACACATATGCCAACACCCAATGTATCTGTTAGATTTGTGGTTTCCATAACCACATGACGCCGAGCTATTTTCATTCTCCACCTATTTTGGGTGTTTTTGGGACTTTCATCAAACTGAGCCTTGCCCCTGGTCGCATTCTTTTTCAGAAAAGTGCCTAGGTAAAGATCATTTATAGTTCAAACTTCATATTTCTTCTCTTCGACACAATAAATCCAGCAACCAGGCCCATAAATGTTGGTGAATGTTTAAACACGGCTCAGTGGACTCACACAAAAAACTAAGGGGTGTGTGGGTGCATTTGTCTGTGTTTGGCATTATCTTGGGTAAAGCATAATCCATGTAACCATCCAATCCAGTGGGACTAATGTAGCTCAGCGTAAATTCTGTCAGGGAGACTCTATTACGTTGTCTCTCTTCTCTTTAACTGATCAGCTGGGCAGTGGGTGTTACGGTTCTGTATACCAATTAGAATCGGGCACTTGTTCTAACCAATCACAGCATACTACCATGTTTTAAATCTGTTCTCTCTCCTGCTTCTGTCAGTTGTATTTTCAGACGAGAGTGTAACCCGCCTCCTCCCCTTCTACCTCCAGGCATTTTCGACGGTGTTCTCGGTCTTCTCCCGGCTGACGGCTCGTTTTTACGTCTTCGGATTTTTCTCACCACCACCAGTGTCTAGATTCCATTGGGGGATGTGTTTGCTTTTCCTAAACATTAGATTTTTATAGATACCCCTTTACAATGGAGTCTAATCTCCAAATAATTATGTTTGTACTTACTTGGTTATATCTATTAATAAATGTTTGCATATCTGCAACGGAGTCTCTCCTGATTGAAATGTGTTTATACAGAGACACACCGCTTTAGCAGAACACCCACCGTGAGTTGTCTTGTTGCTAAGAGGCAACAACAGCCTCAGATGAAGCCTCAAGCAAAATTAAAGCCATAACTCTTATTTCTGTGCGACACTCTCATGCTCAGCTTGTGTCAAGGCATTTATGAGCATGTACTGTGTTGAAGGATGCTTTTAGTGTCTGAGGATAACGTGTTATGTCTTTTCTCCCATCTTATCTCTTCCTAACTGTCCTCTTATTCCTGTCCCTTATATATTTCTAATGTATCTCTCCCTCTGTATTCATCATCCCTTATAACTGGCCTCACTTATTCTATTTAACATCCTATCTTTCTGTTCCTTCCTTTCTGTCACTCCTCCATCTTTGTGTCCTCTATCATGACCCACATATATTACTACACGCATTCACCCCTCTCCTTTCCACCTTCTTTGCCCTCTACCTTTGTTTTTCCCACTCTTTTACACCATCAGTCAGCGCTACTGCATGTGTAACCCCGACGTGGTGCAGCAGTTTCACAACCCAGACACCATCTTCATCCTGGCCTTCGCCATCATTCTGCTCAACACCGACATGTACAGTCCAAACATCAAGCCCGACCGCAAGATGATGTTGGAGGACTTCATACGCAACCTACGAGGTAAGCAACACAGCATTATGTTTGCATGACTTTCGAGGACATTAAAGGAGTTAAATGACATCAATAAGTTGACATAATCGGCTCAAGTGAGGTTAGTTTTTAGGTGTGTTGATGTGCATGTGTCATCTGAGAAGGTTTTCTGAGGAGTATGAGCTGGATGGTTTGGAGCTAATATTGCCAACATCATGCTCATAGTTTGTTGACTCAGAGAGCATCTGTCTCACTGAGGTGTGTTTGAGCACAAACCTAAATCCACAACAGCTCTAACGGTGCTGTACTGGAGCCAACCCTGGCATCTGAATTCCTCTATGAAGGGACACCGAAAATAAATTCATCATAACAAATCAGTAATGTGAGCCACCAAAAAGAAAGATGAACCGATGAAAGTGATTAAATGTCCAACTGTGTTTGGATCTCTATTCAATCAAACTGTCCTGCATAAATTCACACGATAAAAATACGGTTACATTTCTATCCCTGCCCGCCTTTGCTTTACCCATTCACAACTCATAGCGACACTGGTAGAAAGCACCTGTAATTCTTGTCTTCCGCATGCAGACAGGTGCTCATTCGCCGAGCGTTGAAAACGAGACAGGATTGTTGTAGTTTTGCTCTTCCTCTGCGGTATCAATCAGGCGAGGCTGAGGTCGATGCAGAACAACTTTAATAGATTCATCCGGACTGTTCACCACAATTAAATTAAGTTGGAAAATCAATTTCGGCATCTTATTCAAATGAAAGTACGCCACTCTCTTTTGGCCTCTCTATTTGTCTTCCGCTCAGTTTACTATGCTTTCTCTGTCTGTCCATCCATTCTTGTTTTGTCTCAGTCAAAATATCATTTGGTCTGTTTATTCATCTGTCTTTTCTTGTTTGTACTCTCTCTGTTTTGTCTCTCCTCTTTTCTTCTTACTCATGTCTCTCACACACACTGACAGAAGAATAGCTCAATCAACTAATTGGCTGAGGTGAAATGCAATTATGCACCAATAACCAATAGTAATGAAGAACCATAGAGCATTCATTATCTCAATTAAAACAGACTGTCAGTGTCAACGCTATCCCACAATGGGCCAACATAATATAAACCAGCTTCCACCATAAATTAATCCTTTATGTCAGCTTATTGAACAATTAAAATTGTAGTGTCTCAGTTAGTGGACAGAGAGGGTGGTCTCAGATTAACAAGGATTAAAAGAATAAGGAGTTCAGTTCACTTTGAAAGTCCTTATGTGGGCTACCGTTCATCAAAAGGCCTTGTGACAAGCCAACTTTACACTCAAGATGATGAAAAGACAAGGATACTGGGAAAGAGAAGATGAATAGCTGATGCTACAGGGGAACCATAGGTAAAACCAAAGTCAATGGACATGCTAGTTTTTGCCCTGTTAGTTGTTTGGGTGGGGAGTTTTTCCTTATCCGAAGCGAGAGTCAAAAAGGACATTTACCATCTTCACCCTCTAAGTTTAGCTGTTCCTAATTAGCACTAAACACAAAGTACAGTTAATGCTGATGGGAATGTCAGTTTTGCCTTTTGTATTTAGTCATAAACCAAAGTAATAAACAAGTTGAATCTGACCCGGTTACATGAAAAGCTAAGGGATCACCAAAGTCCCTATAATCGTTTGCAATTGCATCACAATCCATCCAATAGTTGTTGAGAGATTTCATTCAAAACCACAAGTGGCGCTAAAGGAAAAGTCAGGGGATTATTTGTCAAATTGATCATCTGGGGACCATGAAAGCCTGCAAAAAAAATAAGAATTGTTGAGATATTTCAGTCTGGTGGTGGTGTACAGACCAACTGTAATCACCATGCAAAGAGATAGAAAGCAGTGAAGTCACGAGGAGTGCATGGAAAGTGGCAGAACAATTTAAAGAGACATTCAGCAAAAAAAGTCACTTATTTATCTGACACTTTACACATATTTCCCCCTGGACATCTCCTTCACTCCCTCTGACTCCATAATGTGGAGCGATGTCTCAGCGGTGTCCCAGGGTGCCTCACAGTCAGCGCCATCACTTGTGGCGGCTTCATTTTCTCCAAACACATCCTGCCCCATTGAAAACTCAATGTAGCACACAGCGAGGTACAGCTGGCAAGATATAATGGGGAGCATCTTGAGTGCAACCTTTCAGCCTAATGACACGCAGCACTACCTGCATCGAAATGCCACGGCCTTGAACGGCACTGTGTTCCAGACAGAAAATCTTCAATGGGTGTTAACCTTTCACTTGCCAGTTAACCTCCTTTCACAGTGCCCTTCATTACTTAATGGAGACAGTGGAAGACAGAAAGTCAAATAAGGACAGATGAATATTGAATTTTCTTCCACTCTTTGCAAGTCAAATAACGAGGCTTAGTGTCAGAACAATATTTTATGTATACAGCCATGTTGTATATACACGTTTGTGTGCGTCTCATCCTGTGGCATGGACACATACCCTGCTGTATTTAAGCCAGAGTAGACACACTATGGCTTCTCTACCACTGTTAAAACAGCAGTCACTCCATATTCCTTCTGATGGACATGAATGTCTGGTAAATTAAAAGCAACCGCCCTGTGATGTCTGTATACTAGTGTGTAATCAGGCTATTTCCACATTTCTATTTCTTAGGAGTGGATGATGGAGCAGACATCCCCAGAGACATGGTGGTGGGAATCTATGAAAGAATACAACAGAGGGAGTTACGTTCCAACGAAGACCACGTCACCTACGTCTCCAAGGTTGAGCAGTCCATCGTAGGCATGAAAACCGTAAGGACACACAGACACACCTTTGTTCTATACCTGTGGGGACAGGTGCATTCCTTCAACTACATAGCAAACCCCGATCTTGCTTAACTTAGACTGAAACCATATTAAAGCTTTAGTGCGTAACTTTAGTGCGTTTTTTTTTTTTATATTAATGAACGTCTGATACATTGAAGCCATTGCCAAATTAGTTGATACAAAGCTAATTAAGACTATCAGCTCCACACAACTCTCTGTATTTCTCAGTATGGCTGTGTTCAGAAGATTGTGTCGTCTGGTGACTTTCGCGCACAGAAACTTGAGTAGAGATAATGACCTCTTCTGAAGAGTCCATCATGTTTTTTTTAATTCTCCGTGTCCTCCTTGGTTAGAAGCAACAGCATGGAGGAGGGGGGTGCACGATCACGGAAGGCTTGTATCATGTGGACGCGCCGACAGCTTTGTTGTCATTACTTAGAATTCCTCATGGGGGAGACAGAAACTACGCACTATAGCTTTAACCTTAAAGCTGCATTATTGATGTATTTTGCCACTTGGGACAGCGCAACAAGTAGTGAACACAACAAACATCAACAGATATATTGTTAACTTAGCTCCCTGGTTGAATGCAAATCTAATATTCACTCTCTTTAAGCTATTTTTGGTTACAACCAACCCCTGAGAGAAATATTTGGCTCTTGTTCACGTTCATGTTCACCAGCTAGTCTCTAACTTTGTCTTTCTGCTGTCTGGTGCTGGGCAGGTAGAGTCCAATTGGTTTATAAGATATTTTTTGTTGTTGCTGAAAACGGCATCTAGTGAACCAAAAACAAAGTTCACAGTGCACGACAGCTGGATTCTCACGATATCACATATCGCACAAAAGTCCATCTTGTTGGGGTTCAAGTAATGCGTTTGTGTCCAAACAACAAGTGGTTCAACCAATCATTGTCCTGTCAGGAGCTACTGGCAGTTCGGGGCATGCTTACTGTGTGTGTGACGAACATGCTCCATGCGACCACGACTGTTTGTTCACAACAACAATCGCGGATGTGATAGACAGATGGTTCATCCAATCACCTGCCAGGTATTTTGAAAGTGCCTGCCCTTTTCCAAACAGTTTACAATGACGGCTTCCCAGATGGTTGTGTAACAAACCATCTGGTGTGTCAAGTTAGAGACAAACAGCAGAGTCTGGTGATAATTTCAATGGGTATATCACTACAAGCAACCACTTTTACATTATACATATTCATTTGATTCATTTTTACATAAAAATATTGATTAGAGCAGCTTGTACTCTAAAAACAGGACTAAAGAAGAAGTGAGGAAATGTCGTCACTTTCCAAAAATGTCCTTATTCTCAAGGCCTTGCAAAAATAGACAAAATGCAGGACATGCACACTTAGGGGTAACTTAAACAGCTTCCAAGACGGGGTTGAGTTATGGGTAAAGTAACTGATACGTAGAAACTTCACCAGTTGTTTGATGTGGATATAAAACACAGAATCATTGTTTCCATTAAACAGTTTTTACAACACTTCTAATTTTCTTGGCTTGCTCGAATAGCAGAAAGCAGGATAAATCACACACAAAAACATGAATGATTACACACACACACTGTTTGCTTACTCCTTGCCAAGTCACTACTCATTAGTTAAAGCCTTATCACTTTCACCTAGCCTTAGCTGTGTTATCGGAGCACATTTATTAGCCATTAAATGTCTCATCAGCAGCGCGATCATTACCTCAGGTCATTACTCCAGCTAGATACATCATTAACCACCGCTATCATTAAAATCTTTTTTAAACTATTTAAGGTTAAAAGGCTTGGTCAGTGCACATGAATAGCATCATGTAAGTGGTTGAACCTAACACTGGAATGGCCTTTAGTTAAAAGTCAACTACAGAGATGAAAATGCTCACATTGACTTGTGGCTATTGTTTTAGTTCGCCGTGTGAATATTTCTGTGGAAAGTTTTATGTGTTTTAGACTTAACAAGCCAGAGACCGACACAGAGGCAGACATATTTAGCTTTATAATTGATTTGTTACACTGATTCATGTGGGAATGTGCTGTGTGTACCCACTCATAACACTGGAAGGCTTTTTAAAATTATTCAACAGTTCAGGGAATTATTTTTTAATCTTATCAGTGCACCAAGGTGTTTCAATCCTTGAACTGATCCTTAAACTGATCTGCTCGTGCGTGTGTGTGTGTGTGTGTGTGTGTGTGTGTGTGTGTGTGTGTGTGTGTGAAAGCGCACGAGCAGATCATATAATACTATTTCACATTATGTTTTTATTTTTAATTTGCATGTATGTGCATGTGCTGTGCACGAGCCTAGGCACATTTTGCTAATGCGCTGAATAACAATGAAATGCTGCGTTATTGACTTTAGACCAGGTTTTTGTTGGTCAGTGGTGCGATCACTTTCCGCTGCCTTAAGATAGCAATACGCCAACAATTCACCTGAACATACCTCCCTGTAAGACCAGCACGCCCAGGGGCGCAAAGATGGCCGCAGGTGCATTTGCTATTTAAACGACACGGGCGCTGGATGGGAAATTGACAACGGCGTCGGTCTTAAACTAGCAAATACACTGCGTCGGGCTTTGCGCTGCGCCGGGTGCAAGAGAAAAGACAACATTGTAAACGGTTTACAAGATGCTGTCAAATTTGGAGAAAATGAAAGTCCCATTTATGACTAAATACTTGCAAAACTAATTCCATTCTCAACAGCCTCACCTGCACTGTGTATTTGTACTAATCAGCAAATGTTACTATGCTAACAAGCTATACTAAGATAGTGGACATGGCGCACATTACACCTGCTAAACATCAGCATATTAGCATTGTGTAACTGTAGACTCTTAGTTTTGTCTTTAGTCTAGTCTTCTTGGCCATCCACGATATAAGCCAACATTTGATGAATTTCACTATAAATTAACTTTTACATTTAATTTCCCTTAATTCCTGTTAACTTTAGGAATGACATTGAAACTATGACATTGAAAAGATTGCCGCCGTCTTTTTTTTTGGCTTGTGCCTTTAAGTGTCTCTCAGTGATGGATGAGTAGCCATAGGATGACAGGGGGAGTGTTGTCATAGCCAAAACAATGATGGATTATTGTGACAGGATGTGACTATTCCTGCCCATGGGAGCTGTCCAGCTGTGTACCATAAAAAGACTTAGATAAAGTTTCTTCCTTAGAAATACTATAACAGCAAGTGTCACTTTATTGTGGATATAAAACGTATTACCGGTATGCTAAGAGGGAGTAGCCCACATTGGAATGATTTTTTTCTGATAATAGGAGTTTGCTTGGTAAATATTTGATGATTTGATGAACAAACACTTCAATTGCTCATATTATGCTTTTTGGTTTTTCCCCTTTCCTTTATTGTGTTATATATCTTTTTGTGCACGTTATAGGTTTACAAAGTGAAAAAGCCCAAAGTCCACCCCAAAGGGACTTACCATCTTCTAGAGAAAACACTGTTCACAAACAGCTCCAAACAGCTCTATTGTAGTCCAGCCTTTACTTCTGTGACGAACGTGCGTCACTTTGTAACACACATTATAATGCTCCCCTAGCTGCTAGCATGGCACGCCCTCATGCTCTGCAACTGACAAGCTAGCAGTACTTACTGTGTACATGTGCGACTCCCAACAAAGATGGAACAACAATATGGTGTTTTCTGAAAATTAAACCACATAAACCTATTCTGGTACAACCTCTAAATACAATTATGAACCTGAAAATGAGCATAATATGAGCACTTTCAAACACCTACAATGTCCTTAAATATTTGATATGGATTTGACATTTTTCTTTTGTTATACAATTCATTTGTTAATTGTATAACTTAACTCTCTCCTGCAACACTGTTTCTTAATGATCCCATCAGGGGAGGACTGTATTTTCTTTTTTTTTGAACACGCAAGAGGCATTTCAAACTAATGATGTCTTTACATGTTTCTGACATTAGTGTAATGAGAAAGAAGGCCGGCTGTGGCCAGCTGGGCGGGAGTCTGTAGACCCTGCAGGGGAGAGAGAGAGAGAGAGAGAGAGAGAGAGAGAGAGAGAGAGAGAGAGAGAGCTCCCTGCATTGCAAAAAGGGAATAACAATTGGGAAATCAGAGAAAACAGAACAGAAGCGATGTATATTTCTATTTTTTCATAAAGAGGGGATCAACTCCACGTCAACTGACAGTCACACAGCTGTGGTTTGGATTCCTGCAGTGATACGACATAGAGACAAGAGTGTCAAGGGGGGAGAACATGGTTAGATCAGTCTCCGCCATTTTTGTAGTGTAATCTGCTTAAACGGGGAAAGCACTTAAGTCCAAGAGGAGAAGACAGGCCTCTAGCAACACAACTGCAGCATTTTGTTACAAAAAAAACAACTTTACAATAGACCTTCAAATGTACCGCTGCCACCTTTGCTAATCCGATTTGGTCTGGTGTCAGAGTCAATACATAAACAGCGTATATTGCAAAAAAACACTGAATTCGACAACAACTCTTAAAGTTTTGTTTGAGTGACTTGTGGCAGAACATCTCTTTAAAGGACTACTAGAAGTAGGCAGATCAAGCATCACCAAACATGTCTTCATAAATTTCATTTTGTTCATACAACAAGATGAGATTTGTTGTTTGCTCACATGGAATCTAGTTCATAGAAAGAGGTGTGAAACTGCATTTTACTCCAACCCTAAATGTCAGCACAGAAAAGTAAAGTGAAAACCTGCATTTATGCTTATGTAGGTAAGTAAGTAACATGCATTTATAGAGTGCTTAAAAATCACAAAGTGCTTCACATAAAACAATATAACAATAAACAACTGTATACGTCATTTTTAGGGGAACACAGTTAGGATTTGGGTATCTATCTATCTATCTTGAAACAACACACAGTCTCATCTGTTTCTCTAACTGATGTTTTTTTAAGACTCTTAGGTCAGTCTTCATGTAGTCTTTATCCTTGACGTTCCACTTCCGGGATTACTCCGGTGCTGCAGGAAATTCCGCCGGATGCATGTACTTTCGCCGATTTCCGTTTCCTTCCGCTTTGTTTTTGTTGGAATTTTAAACTCCGGTGGATTTATGAGGACTATGGTTAACTGCTCTTCAGATCTCTCTGCATGGTAAATTGAGACAGCTAGCTGTTCTATCTGTCCAATCTGAGTTTTCTCTCGGACGACTATTTTGCAGCAGCTCCATGCGGGGCTTAGCGCCGCCCATGACGATTGTGATTGGTTTAAAGAAATGGCAATAAACCGTTTTTCTCCCATCCCGGAATGCTGTTTGGACTCGCCAGACCCTCCTCCGCTCCGCAGCGTGTGGATGGTCTGGCAAAGCGAGACTAGTCTTCATGTCACTAATTTGTCTCAGCTGGGTTTTGTTCTCAGCTTTTAACCCCAGTGAATAATGTGTAGTACTCCAGCTAAAAGTCATTTCATTAAAAGTATCCCTGTGTCACTTCAATACTCTTTCCCTAGTTTCTCTGAGGGGGAAGTTTATCCTCTATCTCTTCATTTAGTCTTGAATGACTTTAAAGCCTCTCAGACAGACACCTCCTCTGAGTGATTGAAGCTCTCCGTTTACCTGGATGTCTTTCTCTGCAGGTTCTCTCTGTCCCTCATAGAAGACTGGTGTGCTGTAGTCGACTTTTTGAGGTGACCGATGTCAACAAGGCCCAAAAACAGGCAGCACACCAGAGAGAAGTCTTCCTCTTCAATGATCTCATTGTGGTAAGTATAAAAAAAGCGATTCAGTGTAATAATTCATATATTTGTCATGTATATGTTGTTTACAAACCACCTCTAAAATGGTTGTTTCTGCTGCACACAGTCAATCTTTAAAGCTGCTTATTTTGTTGTGACAGCTGCAATGCACCTACTTCGACTGTGAGCTTCCTCTCTTCCTTTATGTTGTTTCATAACTCGGGCCTCTCTGGCCCTTTTTTAATAATTGATAGTAGCAAATGCAGTTGTGCAGTGCACTCATAAGCAAAGATCTGTCCCCTGCAGAGCACCTTAAAGGGCCAGTAATAAAGTTGTGTATCCTTTGGAGCCCAGAGAAGTTTTTCATTTGGTCCAAAGTCGTGTGGATTGGAGAATTATCAAAGGTTTAATGTTGTCAAAATGAAAGTGCTTATAGGTATTTTTACTGCTCTCATGATTATGTCAAATGTTGATCTCACTCCAAAAAAAAAAAAAAAAAACAGCATAAGAAAGAGCAGCATTACTATTCCCCAACTACTTGTTCTGCTAAAGCATAAAAGTAATTGGTAGCTACAGGAAAAGGAGGTTAAAAGACCGATTTTGAAGTGAGAGGTGAAAGAAGTCATCTACCGACATCACAGTGGAATTCTGTTCATTTGGCACTAAAAGTCAGCGGTGCGATATATTCCAGCGAGACATTTTCTCCCGACAGCTTTGAAAGCGGGGCAGAAATTGTCTTTGAAAGATTTTACTGCAAAATTAAATTGATGGGGACTTCACTTTGAATTTGGCCCCTGTTCTAGCAGCCTGAACATGTCAAGAAGTGTTTAAAGTGCCAATGTGATGTATTGGTTTAATACTGTTCGCCTGGTAAATTATGCCCCACAGTAGCGCTGCAAAACAAATTTGCCTTATCTTTCTCGATCTGGAAGGTCATTTAATGAAAAATCTGCATAACAACTCTCATACATCGGGAAATAAGCTTGCCAAGGTGTTGTTTTTCATAGGGCACTAGCGCACAATCTGAAACACTTTGAAGCTTGTAAACATACATTAATGTTAACTCTATCTGCTCTTTGAATATATTTTAAATGATCAGTTTTTTTCTGAGCTATCTTTGAGATTGTTCTGTCATATGGAAATCTCAGGGACGATCAAAACGATTTTAAAGAAGTGTTCAGAACTCTGAACAAAGTGAGTAAATGGGTTCACCTGTCATTCAAAATTGGTACGACTCTGGTTTCTCATTGTTTTTACATTGTCTGCAGATCTTGAAGCTTTGTCCAAAGAAAAAGAGTTCTGCAGCCTACACTTTCTGCAAAGCTATGGGCCTACTTGGCATGCAGTTTCACCTGTTTGAAAATGAATGTAAGTCATGATGTCTTCCCTGCAGACAGCTGCCATGAAAAACATAAAACACCCAATGCTTTGGACCGTTACAAAACAGGAAAAAGTACCCCCATGTTGAAATGAACAAGGGGTATAGGAGTTATGGCTGCATATGAAATAGGCTATTGCTATTATTGCTACTTTTTTTTATATTCATGTTCGCAGAAATACATCATCCTGGACTTGGTTGGTCACGTAGAAAATATTCACATTAATCATGCCTTAGCCCTTTTTAAAAATGTAATTACCCAATCTCCCTTTATTCCACATTGCTAAGTTAATAAAATTATCCCTAAAAGGACAACAAAATTAGTTTATAAATCTGAATTTTAAGGCATTTTGATGCAACACGCCTGTAGTATTACACCTGCTAATATCTTGCAAACAGTTCTTACAATTTCACTTGTTACTCTTGTCTCAACATCTCAATGTCCTCTGTGCTCCCCAGACTACCCTCATGGCATCACCATCCTCTCACCTTTTGGCTCAGACAAGAAGCAGGTACTTAACTTCTGTGCCCAAAGTGCTGAGGAGCTGCTGAAGTTTGTAGAAGACCTGAAGGAATCAATCGCGGAGGTGTCGGAGATGGAGCAGATACGCATCGAGTGTAAGTGTTTGTCTTTATATGGTACTTCCCCTGATAAGACAATGGAAGACTGGAGCCACATAGACTGGAGGCTGCCAAATACAGAGTGGAAAATGATGGGTATATGTGACATAAAGAAGGCCAAAAGAACATGCAAATAATTGTTAATATTCGTAGTAAATGCTTTGAACATATGGATTTATTAAATCAGAATGATCCTCATTCTCTATTTGAATCTTTTGGTTGTGCATGTGTTGGCTTGTGTCTATCAAATTAAATGTTTGTGTGTATTTCTTCCTGTTGCAATGCAACCAGCATCCCATTTTGGAGAAAATCAATAATCTCACATCTTGGAAAGTGGGAGACTACTGTGGATTATTAGATACTCTGTATGGGAAGCAATAGGTCCACAGATAGTACACATGAGTCAGAAGCCATCCTTTGTTTTGTATTATTTTCTAACTTGTGTAGGTGCAAAATTAATTTAGCATTTTGTTTCCTTTGGTGCACTGCTGCTCAAACAGACTGCAGTAGGGCAGTTAATTGGAGGTGAAAGGAGGCCAGTGTTCCTGAAAGCTGCCAGGCATCTGGGTTGTTTGGGTCTGCGTGCATATGAAATTCTCCAGACAATAAGACATGCACATACTTTGACCCACATAGACAACCGGAGTATCCAGAGCCTGGCTCCTGCCAGTGGGCATCAAAGAGAGAATCCCTGCTGGGATTTGACGCAACTGCATTACCCTTCACAGACAGGGAGGGCCAGCAGCCCGGGGAGCAGGCAACAACATATGTAGATAGGCAGTGGTTGACAGACGGAAGTTATTTCTCTCAGTAGAGAGGAACAAGGAGAATGCTACCGTGCACAAAAACGCATAATAACCAACGCACACACATACACACCCACACACACACACACACACACACACACACACACATACACACACACACACACACATATAAGAACTCATTTTGAGACACATTTGTTTAAAGACATAAAAACAGGACAAGCGTTTTTTTCTCAAGGCATAATATAGGAACACAATTTGAAACAAGAAAAACAGAAAAACACCACATCATCCTCTTCCCTCTATAGGTTTTGTATTGTTGGCATGGTTCAAATATGTTTGGGCTTTCCTTCTTTGACATAGGAAGGAGAAATTACAATTTCTCTTTATATGGAGGTCATTTTTTCCTGCATGTGGATCTTTATAATGAGTAAAAGTCCAAATGGAATTGATCATTTTAATTCAGTCCTACACTAATGCTAAAAAAAACCCTAGCATTTCACATAATCACTAACAATAATGTTTAGTATTTATGTTTCCTTTGCCCCAATTCGGAAATGTAATGTGCGAATGACAGGTTCACTAGGCATTTCCTTGACAGAACTATTTAAATCATTGGGAAAATGCCAAATTGTAAAATAAAGTGTTTCTACTGTTTATTGGTAGCTTCATCTGAGATAAACTACAAAACGGGACACTTTCTGTTAGTTTGTCACATTTTTGTCACATTTGCACCAAAATGAATCAGGAAATTCGTTACTGCACCCTTAAGGTCGCACTGGTCGGTTTTGCAGTTCAGAATCAGAATGCAGTGCAGTGTTGGAGACAAACAACATTTAGTCATCATGATTGGAAATGACATGCAATTACCATCAAGTGTGAAGTGTAATTAGAAAGATGGCAAGTTGTGTTTTGAGATTAGAGAGTGGGAGGGGAAGGCAATAAGTGTGTGTGTGTGTTTGTGCGTGTGTGTGCATGTTGTAAATTGTAGAATTATGCCAGTTAATATTGTAACTCTTACCCATCAACATCTACCTGTCTGTCTATCTACATTTTTCTCATGTCATGGTGATTCTATGATGATTATTTGTCTTCTGTTCTCTGCAGGGGAGCTGGAAAAGCAGCAGGGAGCCAAGACGCACTCAGTAAAGAACAACGGCACACAGCTAGAGCTGCGTGGCAAACAGGGCTCCCCATCAGGTGTGTGTGTGTGTGTGTGTGTGTGTGTGTGTGTGTGTGAGTGAGTGTGTGTACACCGTTGCTTTTTAATTTTAAAACCCACTGCAAAGACCTTGTCCTCAATTGCATTAATTTACCTGCTGTTGAAACAAAAGTTGAACCTCTGCTGTTTAAATGAATTGATGAAAAACAAATCTTTTACTTTAAAATGTACGGTGCTGCAGTTTAACAAATCTTAAATGCATTGCCTTTAGGGTAAGGGATGAAATGATAGGGTCTTATTTGAAGGTGTATTTCTTGCTCCTAAAACATTTTAATATGCAATAAAAGATAAAAAATACAGTTTAACACAGACTTTTTGCTGCCACTTGTATCCCTTTTCCCTGTATTTTTTTTTCTCTGTCCAGGAAACCAGGAGATAGATGACAGAAGTGGACACAACGCAGTGGAGGTAAGTGCTTAGTGATAGGGCCAAGTCCCAAATAACAGGTAAGTCAGTGCAGTGTGTCATTATCAAGGTAGGATGAGATAGGATGAAACCCCAGGACTAGTCATATCTGTTGGGCTAGAGGCGTCAAGCAGGAGTGGATGAAGAGTGGATGAGAGAATGAATGTTGCTGAGTAAAGTGCTGCGGGCAGGTGAGGTAACCCAACCAAACTTAATATTAGATAAAAGTACCCCTTTGCCATACAAAAATTAAAGATGGTGGGTTTGGGGAAATTAATAAAGTCATAGTCACAGTCAAAACAGGTTCAACCCACAGAAAATGCATGAGACTCTGAGGCTTAAATATTATCTGTAAGCCTAAAAAGGAATAGGTCAGGCAGAAATTGTGACTCTTTTGAAGAAAAAAAAAAGAAAGCCGTCATTGCTAAAAGTAGCTGAGGACGTGCGGAATGCATATACTGTGTTACCACGTGCAGCACCAAGACCTTAATTAACACAGTGAGATGCGGGTGGATAAATGTAACGCTCATTTGACCCGGAGATGTCACCTCCCCACCACTCTGCCAGATCTCGGAGGGAAAACGTCTCGTGCGAACATTTCGTGCAAGCAGCATAGCAGGCTGAACTACAGTACCCATGGGGCTTTGCAATTACCATTCTACTGGCATCCGATGACCTTTCCCTAGTCATTTCGGCTGTTGAGTTGAGGGGCTGAGGTGAAAAACCAAATAACACGGGGTCAATTTGACACGCAGTGGCTGTTTAATTCCATACAGCTCACTGGTATTATGTTAGGCTGTAAATCCATACTCAGGTGCTGGTTAGAGCAAAAGTAATTGCATATACATAACACTAAAAAGGGTTTAGAGCTATTTCATTTTCAAAGCCACAAATGTTTGTAGAATGCCAATAATTACAGCAGACAAGCATGAATTCCTTGCTGCACTAGAGACATTTAAAAGACATACAAATGTTATGTTTTTTTAGTATTGTGCAAAGGAATATCTGCTCATTTTTCTGAACACAATGGCTCTCTCTGTTAGCAGTCTTTGGGTCCTCATAATAGGGAGCTATGATAGAGGCCAGTCTTCATGGTTGTCTGAGCTACCTTCAGCAGCCGTCTTCCCCTCTACCATGCAGCCTGCTGTAAATGTCAGTGGCTGGTGGGGAACCGTTAGCTGTCGAAACACATTTATCTTGGAGAGCAGGAGGGTCACACCAAGAATCCTGCTTATACTAGAGGCATGTACAATCCCACAGCAGGCTTTTATTATCAGCAGAAACTGATAGTAAGGTGATGAGATTGTACCCTGAGTAACAATATGCTAGTCTGTGCTGTAGTTTCAATGTGGCTAAAGACTTCTAAGACAGTCAAGGGTGTCATTTATATGTCCCCCTCACTTTTCAAAATCTTTTTTTTTTTTTTTTTTCTTCAATCTACACCCTTGAAGACACAGTCATGGTAATGGACTGTCTGTCAATACACCAGTGACATGATGATGACATGTTTGAACAGATGTGTGGATTGTTTTGTTGACGTGAAAAGCAAAACCAAACACAAAGAAAGCAATCATCACAGAAAAGACTGGCAAACAAAGACTGTTGCAATTAGGAGCCCTTTGAAAGCTCTACCAGCTTCTCCTCAGGTGCAACCAATCCAGCTAACAAGCTTCGACAGTCTAAATCACATGTAGGTTTTGTTATCAAAGGACTATAATGCATCTGAATAAAAGAAAAAGAAGATTCAGACTTTAAAGGTGCAGTAGGTAAGACTTATAAAACAAACCTTCTGTCATATTTGCTGAAACTGACCCTATGTTCCAGTAGAACTACATGAAGCAGGTAATTACAAAAAGAAATCCGTCTCCTCTGGCACCACCTACAGCCTGTAGTGTGATTTGCAAAACTCCACCGCTCCCTGTTCAGATGCACCAATCAGGGCCAGGGGGGGTGTCTAACTGTGTGTCAATCACTGCTCATGCACACACATTCATTCTCCCTTGTGGGGGGAGGGGCTTAGGAGACCGTTTTGGTCTTTAGCAGAAAGGGGGGAGGGACTGAGAAGTTGTTGATGTTCAAATTTTTTGGCTAAGTCCTGGATCTTCACAATCCTACCTACAGCACCTTTAATGCTGCGGTGGAAAAACTAACCGAGTCACTTATATTGAGACTCTGGCAAATCAATCAATTCCTTTTTTTGATGCACTTGCCATCCTAATAAAAGAGTCCTGTTTCCTTGTTGTGTAAACATACATATTTTATTATTTTATTAATCACAGTCAGCCAAGTTTGTTTTTCTGCATGGTAAAAAAAGGAGTGAATTTTAATAGGAATAGCTCCTACTAATGTGTCATTGGATTCACATGGCATTCATTGACAGCCTAAAGGAGTCATTTTTGAAAATATGCGTATTTGCTTTCTTGTGAGAGTTGGATGAGAACATCAATACACTCACCAATCTGTCTGTCAAATATGGAGGTAGAGTCAGGAGATTAGCATAGCAAAGACTAGAGGAGAAACGGATAGCTCGACTCTGTCCAAAGCTATCACCACCTCTGAAGCTCAATAAATAACATGTTATATCGCTTTAGTTTGATCCATACACAAACAGAAATGTAAGAATGACAAGCTGTGATTTTACAGTTATGTGCTAAATCTATTTCTTGGTTGGGCGTATTTACTTTCTGAGCTGTGTCGAAAATCACTCCCTATGCACTATATTTACTTATGTGTACTTGTGTACTTATAGTAGTACATATTTTTCATTCCATTGCACATTAGTGCATAAATCTCGCACTCAGAATTTGGACACTCAAATAAATACAGTGCACTATATAATAACTAGGGAGTGATTTCAGACACATTAATCAGAAAGGAAAGGTTAGTTTGTTGCTGCTTTTTAGCAACCAAACTAACCAAATCTAATAATGTAATTGAACATTTTGAAGGAAATGTTATATCCAGCACTATAATTCCTTTGGTCATCTGTGGAAAAACCGTATTCTTTCTACTTAGACATCAAACTTTTGAAAGGCACCAGAAAGTCAACAAAATCCTTCATTCTTTATCTAAAGTGCTTCAGAGCTCATTGATACTGTACTCTTAAGTATATGTGCCAAGTCGTCAAGGAGAAATAGTGGTTGGCAGATTGAATAGGAGCAAATGTTAATAGAGTTCGTTCACACAAGAGTTACATCGGCTCCAGTAAGAGAATGAGTGAACACCACTATAAGCCCTTTCTTACCTCAGATACTTCACATTAAAAGTCTATTATATTGCAGGTGAATTACCGTTGACCTTTTTCACACAGTCACCATTGTGAGGAGTTTTGCTGGGAAACTATATTCTGATTGACACAGTCACAGTATGTTAAAGTGAATTTAAAACTAAGATATTTCGAACTACTATGACTGCTTGAAAGTATGGAGTTAGAAAGTCTGCCAACTTACAGTACATAGCAGATCCATAGACTTGGGACTTGAGTCTAAATACTTTTAGCTAGTAAATTCTCTACTAGCAGTGAGCGTTTTCTACTTTAAATTTGAATTGAAATACATTTAGTTATATCGACCAATAATTTAACTTATACTTTACCTTGTTAAAGGTGACAAACACTATGCTAACCCATTAGCCATTAGCTTGCGACAAATATAAAATCAGCATCCCTGTGCTGTTGTTGCTTCTAATTTTCACATATATTTTGTCCACTACACATTATATGCATTTCAGTTTATAATACTTCCTATATTTTTGTTTTGGCCAAACGTAATGCAGTGGAAAAAAAGTGGAAAAGTTGACATGTTTCCTACAATAGGAGACATATAAAGAATTAAAGAAAGATATAATAAAAGGAAGACAGACAGAAAATAATCTTTGAGGGAAGGAAAGTGTCTACAGAAAATAGAGAGTTGAAATAAATGTGACATAGGGAGGTTTGCATTCTGATGAGTGTTGCCTGTGGACGTCTGTGGTTGTCAGTCTGCTCACCTCCTCTCCTTCCACCCTCCTCTTCTTCGTATGACCTCCGTCTATGTTCTGGTTACCCCGACACCTCAAGTCTCCTTGTGTCCGCTGTCACCATAGCGCCACACAGTGGTTTGGAAGGGAGACACAGGGGCCCTCAGTGTCCCCTTTGGAACCACCGGGCCCCTTCTGTAGCGTCGCACCAAATCTCTTATCCCCATTCCCCATCACTTTCCTCCTGACCCCAGTCACACACTGGTGTTCCCAGTACCCAGTATACACTGTCCCAGTACCTGTAGGTGTGGAGGGAGGGGAGTGTGCAGTAGTCACAATGATTTTACACCTCCACCGACCCCCAACACCTAAGCGCCCACGCATGCCCTGTGTGTGTGTGTGTGTGCTGTGCGTTTACAAGAGGGCTTGACGGATTGTAGAGGAGGAACCAGTTTTATAACATTTGATGCTGTTCTCTTGGCTGTTTTCTAAACTAGGTGTCAATTCACAACAGGCTTCAGACGTACCAGCTCAGCAGCAGCAGCACGGCTCGGAGTCCCGAGAGTTTGGCCCTTCTTAACCACCGGGGGGAGCTGCTTTTCCAGCAGGGGCCCGAGGGGCTAACCCATGGGCCGGCGCCTCCAACCCAGGCGCAGTTGCAGTCAGCGGCAAGCACCCCTGCCCACCACCTCCACCTCCAGCAGCACCAGCAGCAGCCGGCTGTCAGCATGGCTGATCTGCGGCCCGAGACACTCATCCAGTGTCAGCAGATCGTTAAGGTCATCATGCTCGACAACAGCGGCCACGGACGCATGGAGTCCTTCCTCAGCCAAACGCCCACTCACCACCACTACCAGCACCAACACCACAGCCACCACCAGCTTAGCCAGTCAGCCATGTCCACCCCGGTGCGCTCGCCGGACTGCGCCCATGGCACCGATGGCCACCAGCCCCCGCTGCCTCCCCCACCTCCGCCTTACAACCACCCACACCAGTACATACCCCCTGACCCCCGCCTCAGTCTACACCGGACCCCAAGTGGCTCTCGGAGCATGGTGTAAATAAATGAATTAGGATTCTTTCCCTGAAAACACACACTCCCACACGAACCCTACCCCTTCTCTACCTATTTAAAAGTACATAATGTACATATATACATACAGATGAAAGAGTTATAATGGAAAAAAATGAAATCTCACCTATATGCATATTTAAGGAAAAAAATAAACGAAAATAAAAATTAAGGTTTTAAAAGAGAACCGGAGAAATAAAGTGCATATATAAAGTTTTACTTGATTCCACATGTATTTTGAAATATTATGTAGTTTTAACAAATTTCTATAACTTTTTGTCAGTTTTAACTCTTGCTAGGGAAAAAACAGATTTTCCATTTCTGGATGGATTCCTTCTTGTTCTGGTATTCATCACCAACAACAACATAAATGGACTGTGATGGATGGACACTCTTCAAGGACCTTCTGCTTCTGTTCGCTTTTATCATCCCAGACCTCATGCCTACTGTGCTGTATGTGCACGTGCGTGCATCGTTGACACTTACTGAAAACGTGTGCCAAAATACATTAGCCTTCACTAAACACTGACTTCTTTGCACTTGACTAAACGCTAGGGCTAGAAGAAAAAAAAAAGAAAGAAAAAAACTCCTTTCTTTTGCTGTGAGAAAATAGGCACACTTCTCCCTCAAGGAACACAAAAAAAAGAAAAACAAACCTGATATTTCATTTAAAAAATATCTCCCTGTGTGCGCTGTTGCTGATTTATTTATATGACGGAGAGCATTCTCTCTTCTTCTCCGCTCCCCTTGATAATAAAAAAACTGAAAAAAACGACCTCCGATAAGCTGCATTTGTCATCCGCTCCTCTGTCGTGTTGTGGCTCTCTATCATCAGAAAACACTCTCACTCAATTGTCACTCTCCATAGATCTTTCTACAGTGAAGTATGGCAGGACACAAAAGCAACTAATCACGCGGATTGCTTCCAAAACCAAACATTCAGCCCAGGATGGTCCTGTTGATTGTTGTTTGTCTGTTACTCTCCATATTTAATAGCCTATCGATAACTCTTCCCAGGAGTTCGTTCCACATGTTATCTGCTGATGGAGGGAACATTTTTTTTTATATGTTGAAATCGTTTAAGCTGCTGAAACTGCTCTCTCGGACTTTTCTAAAACTAAAAGGATTCACCATTCACATGTAATATATGTACACTGTGCTGTCATCTGTTGTTTATGAAACGCTTCTTTGCTTTTTCAGTAAATCACCATGAATTTCCATGAAGATGCTTCTGCTACAACTGTTAAATGCCAAAATCTGTGTTTATTTGCATTTGTGTAAAACATATTCCACTATTGTGTGTTTTCCGTCAGTTGATAAATGCAGGACACCCACAAAACATACAGGCACTGTCTATTTATGTCGGTACAACTCCCAGGTTTTGTTTCAGCTCCTTCTGACTGTTTTCTCTTCCTTCCTAACCTTTCAGTCTGACATTTTCAAAAGGCAAAAAACTACAGAGGCACACACACACAAACAGCTTATGTTGCAAATGCTGGCATTAATGGTATTGTTCGTGCTGTTGGCTAGCCTGCTTTAAATAAGAACGGGACAAAAGCAACATATTATCTGATCTCTTTCCATTTCACCCCAACCTAGATTGTAAATACCACATTCAAGCAGTGTCGGAAAGGACAAGCAAGCTACCGCTGCCCTTCAAAATGCTATTGCCCTGTCACACGTCCTTCATTCTGAAATAGGGCAGCTGAATGCATCCATCTTTTAAACATAAGCCCCGCCAGGTACTGTGGAATGGATGTTCGGTTAACTCTGCTCCCATCTGACCCCCACCTGTCTGATTTGTTGATTTATAATCACAGAGCCGCTGCGGGGAGGTCTCTATCTCATCTTTTCTGTCCTTTTTCACTCATGATTTCACCCAGTGGAAATACAAAGGTTGCAGAAAAAACAGTCCGGCAGAGATTGTGTGTGTGTGTGTGTGTGTGTGTGTGTGTGTGTGTGTGTGTGTGTGTGTGTGTGTGTGTGTGTGTGTGTGTGTGTGTGTGTCCTCACCGTAGCATCCTAACTTTCCTGTAAACCAATGTGACCTCTTTCCAGTGTGTCCCGGTAATTGCTTTTGTTCATATTTCAATAACACAATGAGGAGAACTAGCGCTTTCAAAATGAATGAAGAGCTGTTATGACAATTTTAATATTTTTCACTGGCTATGAACAAACTTTTGGAGGTTGCGTAATACATTTCAGCATATAACATAGAAAGTTCTGATATTATGGATTTAACATTGATGGATGATTGTTGTGATTTAGATCAACATTCACATAAATGTGATTCTTTTCTCATGCATGCTATCAGTTTAGAGGCCTATTGGACTGATTCCCATTTTTTATTGTTTGTGCATGACTGAATTTAGTGAAAGATGAAGATGACACATTTTTTTGTTTGTTGTTGAACTAAAAAATATTAACAATTATGACAGCAAACAGCCCTTCAAACTGAAAATGGATTTACAATGGCAAACCGTGGCCATGTTTGTTTCCCTGTCTTTCACTACCCTTTATTAATGGTTGCACAGTTTTTCCTACTTGACAATGTGTTTAAGCATTTTGAGAGATAGATATCCTGGGTGTGCAAAAAAAAACATGAATATGAGCCACACTGAAAATCATGTTTTTATATTTGAAAGCGAACCAATGTAGCATTTTGGGAGTGCATCATATGACATGGAAGAGCAGTAGTGGCTAACTTTCTTAAAGAAACTGAAAAAAGGGCTCTGCCATACCAGTGCACTGCTTCATGAATGCCATGTGGAGCTTGTCTGGCTCTTCAATACTGTTTGCTCAAACTAGTTTAAAAAACATTTTTAGGGTAAGACAGGTGGAAACTGAGTGTAACAGATATGAACCATCACCTCCCTCAGTTGGCTTTGAATCCCTCTCTACCTGTCTTTGCAGTGTATTAACATGCTATTAAAGATGATTTAAGTCTATTCACCACAATGGTTTGCTTTGGTTGTTGGATTGAATTGTCTGATTCTTCACAAATTTAAAGCCGCTTGGCCATAAGTCAATTTATTTAGACTTGCTGTGGAAATATTATAATAGAATTTTGAAATGTCACTTTATCATGCATTACACACCATAAACCCAGACTCATATCAGCTAACTTTTTTTTTCACCAGAAAGTTGAATCAAAATCTACTGTATTAACTACTGTTAAATAGCAAGGATCCAGCTTGTCAATGGATGATAATGACCTATTAAGCCAACTAGCAGGTAGAGTAGGGCCCTATCTCTATGGTAGTGATAACAACTGCTAGCGCCTATTCAATTGGCTGATAACATGCTAAGCGGGTGCACCACATGACAATTTTTATCTAAAAGGGGTTGCTTTCTGCTTTTTTAACTGTTTCAGTGTCTTTCAGTGAATTGTTTTGATATTCCAACATGCAACTTTAATGTTTTGGGAAATCTCTGCTCTCATCAGTGTCATTCCCAGCAGCAGGGTTAGGGTTAGTAATAAAAAAAAGGGTTAGGGTTAAAAAAAAAGAAGAAAAAAAACAAAAACTGCTGTATGTGTAAATTTGCAACTTTAAAAAGGATATAATATGTCAGCTGTTTTGTTTACAGCTTGTTTCTGCTGCCCCTAAGTGGCCAAAAAGTGATTTTGATTATGGGATTATTCTTTTCGCATCCTGGGCTTTTCTCCTGTAATTTTTCCCGCCCACTGTGATAAATGATTGTATTCAAGAATTCATCATGTCATCAAGAGTGCTGCTCTGAATACACATGGCTCTACAGTAAAGTCAGACCACAAACTTTAGGGTTTATCCCAATAGGACAAGCTTTTGGGGCTCAAGCATTACATCATCTCTGGAGTTACCAGGTGCAGTTTATTTTGTACATGTTCTTACTGACATGAAAAAACAAACTGGAGTAAAGTCAGAGCAAATCCTTCATACACCTCATTTGACATATTCCCCAAACTGTCAAAACAGATCATTCTATGGTATGTAACAACTCTTTACAAAAACATAACATATTTTAATCAAACAAGCTGCCATTAAGGCTAATACTTGAAATTATACAATGTCATTTAAAACTTATCTCAAAGCAGTGTTAATTGAAAAACTGTCTAAAGTGAATAGCCTGTACAACTTTAATCAATACATACATTATACATGTTTGTTTTTTTCAGCTGGGTGGCCCACATATTTATTGCTGGACAAAAATATCACAGTGGCTGGTTGGTTGGTTCTTCAAGCTACCACAAGCAAATAATCGTTGATGCTTTACAGTTTTACATGTAAAATCAAGTTTTAACAGATTTCCATATTTTTTCAATGCTTCTGTACAACAACATTCAAACATTTGTGGTAAGCTTAGACGAAGACTGTGATTTTGTTGAGTAGTAGAGAAATTGTACATGTACGGAGGAAGATTTACAGTCATACATTAATGTGGTATATGTACACAGGTTCAATGCTGATTCTATAGCATTCACTCTACGGTCAGAGTTTACTCTTACTGCAAAAGGAAATCTATCCTCTAAATTTATCAAAAGTGACCCTCATTTTCTTACTTTTATTTGCCGGATTTTTCGGCAACATTTTTAATTTTTAAATATTTTATTTATAACTTTTTCAGAAAGAAAACAGACAAGACCTTGAAGCGGTTAACAAACAGGAACATTACCCACCTCCTCCCATCATTCCTTTCACATATAAGGAAGAAAAAACAAAACTTAGTGTACTCTTCTTCATAGAATTGGATGGTCATCTGTTTATACAATTTGTTTTGAAAAGTATATGAAGACAAATGTTTAACTTGCTTTCCCTGACATCTCATAAGATTTTCTCCATACATAAAGAACTAGAGAACCTCTGTGAGCCAGGTTCCAAACAGGATGATGTCCCTTTGTTCCAGACCTTGAGAATGATTTCCTTTTAATTACCATTCCATACTGCATCGACAAAGTTTTCCAATGACTTAGAGTTTCCAGCTGTTGTGACCGCAAATCCATTAACATCTGAGTAGCAATGAAAGACTTCTGACCAAAACCTAGAGTCTGGTGCAGAACCAAAACAACCAAAACATACGAGCCAGTGCTCCATCAGATTGTGTGCATTGAATACAAGTGATAAGGATGGGTATAAAAAGTGCAATTTAACACATGAATAATGGAGTCTATGTATGACCTTATACTGAATTAACTCATGCCATGTCATGTAAATGCTGTGAAGACGTCTTCTGAAATTCCTACTCCTATTTCACTCTCCCAGGACGCCATCAGGTGCTGTGGAGATGGAGCAGTCTGACTCTCCCACACATTTGCAAGCATAAAGACCAGCTTTTTGGTTCACATGTCAATAGGAACTGAAGTTCATCCGAAAAATTCTAAGTTTCGAAATTTGAAATGTTTCCTCTGACATAGTTCCTGATTTGTAGGACTTGGGCATTGGTTTTTAACTATACAACGTGTTTTGTACCGCCCCAGATGAAAGGCATGGTAATAAAAAACAATGGTTAAAAAAATAAAAAGGGGCAAAGTCACCATTTTTATCGCATTAATTCGGCCAATCATTGACAGGAGGAGTGTTCATTAATATCCAGTGTCACTCCTGAGTTTATTCATCATAACTCTATTGTTCAGACAAATTTTTCGGCAAAATGTTATATAAAGGAAAACATCACAGAAAAATGTGGCACAAGGCTCCATCCATCCAAATGTCAAATTTCAGTGTTGACTACAGTAAGTCCTGGCAGACAAGGGAATTATTTTGACCTGAACAATCCTGGCTAGACAGGAGCGTCGCCCATGCTCCCCATGTGTGTAAATTCTTCATGCCCCGATGGCTTTTCATCCTCCTGGGAAGTTGTCATCTTCCGCCAACGCTGGTCAAGTAAAGAAAGTCACATCAGTCTCACCTTAGCAATAAATGCTTCACAGATTTTCTTGAAGGTTAGTCCAGACATGCGAAGTTAGGTGGACCAAAACTTAATTGTAAAACAATAGTGTGAAAAGTGAGTAAAATGTGCTTTTTAGCTGTAATTCACGTGATTTTAATTTAAGGAAAAGCAGAGGAAACTAAATGTTGTTTGTAGGGCAACAAACTAACTAAAAATATTAACTCTAAGAAGCTGTGCTCACCTTCAAAACATACCTTCCTACCTAAAAACAGAATAATAATGTTGGCCTCGAGCCAAATCCATTTTTTCTGCCTCTCTTCCTGCAGTCTTACCTCCTGCCTTCCTGCACCGTAGATCAACTGGAACTACGGTTTATTTTATTCACTTTCAGTTTTTCTCCCTTTGAAGATCCACATAGAAGTATCCTACATAACTATTTAACTGCAGGGAGTAGACAATAAAAACAGAGAGACCTGTAAGAGCATAGGTATAAAGTACCTGTTTGATGCTGCCCTTGGTGATGCAGAACATGTAGATGAAATAGCCCGGGATCAATATCATGGAAGACAAAGCCATGAACCAGCCAATCACTTGACCCCACAGCGGGTACACATACTTCCCCAACGTCAGAGGGGTCATCTCAAAGGCACTGAAGGTAAACACCCCCTACAATATAGAATTATGTTCTTTAGTCCATGTAATCTTTACCAATAACAGAATGAAATCACTAAAATGGTGATTTGTATGCTGACAAACATCTCGGTTAAAACTGGGCTAACGTCACTGGAAAAATAGATGTTTTTCAAAGCCTAGGTTGTAAGTAACATTGTTTATAACAGCTTTTAGATTGTTGTATTACGTTATGGACCTGTATCGCACTCAAAACAACAGTTATGTGTTAGCCTACCCTTGATATCTTAACAAGAGTCTACAGCCATGCTAGTGGCAGCTAGCGGCTAGACGGTGAGACTGTACTTAGGCACAGTGGTGCTTTAAGATAAAGGTTAATGTCAGAGAACGCTAACACGCTCACAATAACAATGCAGACATGCTGATGTTTAGCAGGTATAATGTTTAGCAGATATAATGTTTACCGTGTTCACCCACCATCTTATTTATTGTGTTAGCATTCTAACAGCTAACATTTGCTAATTTGCACTAAATGCAAAGCACAACTGAGGTTTAATGTCACCATACTGGACAATTAAACATTTAAACATGATGCTTGGGACGATGCGTGTACCAAATGTTATAGCAGTCCATCCCACAGTTGTCGAGATAGCCCTCTGGCTAAAATGTTTTACTTTTCAATCAAATTTAGCCCAGTTTTAACCATCTAAGCTGCATTTATTACTTGTGGCAGAATACCCTTGATTTTCCATAGAGCTTCCTTTAACATTACACTTCCTTTTTAACCACAGTATTGTAGATAAAGCCATCACCATGATTTCCCTGAGGGTCTGACAGTCCACAAGTACAAATCCCCACATGGCGAAGGAAACCAATTCAGCAATGTCATCAATTCTCTACTATTGGCACCTGCTGCAGCATGATAGATCTCCGTGAGGGAGAAGGGAGAACACGCGATGGTTCGACTTAGAAAAACTGCATATTATGGAGGTTAAATTGATAATCATTCAACTCCTACCAGGCAGATCAGCGGAGTGAAGAACTTCCAACAGAGCTTCCACCAGCCACATGGCCTATAGCCGATCATGTCCTCAATGTTCGTATAAAACCTTTCAGCTCCTGTGGCATAAAGAGAGGCGGATAAATAAAAGGAGTGTGTGTGTGTGTGTGTGTGTGTGTGTGTGTGTGTGTGTGTGTGTGTGTGTGTGTGTGTGTGTGTGTGTGTGTGTGTGTTAATGTGGAGAACAAAGCCTTATGGGTTGAAAGAGAGGGAAAGCTGATTGGGCAGAGAGTCTTAAGACAGAAAGTGGAGCAGATGTAATTTCCTCTTGGACAGTTTCAGTGTATATAAGAAATCGACATGCTTGGCCAAATATAGTCCTTTTCTATCCAGCTTTGTCTCAGCTTATTTCAGCTGTGGTTACATTTGATTTCACTCTACAGTGTTTGGTTTAAGCGTTGACGTCATAAAATATAGTTCCTACCATAAAACCAGGCTATGGAAACGGTTTCGAAGAAGACGAGGAAGAGAAGACACATCCCACTGGCCGAGTAGTAATCAAACAGCTTGAACACGTACAGACCACCCTGGGAGATTTCCACACACACAGAGACAAACATATCTGCTTAGAGGCTGAACAATAATACTTCTCACATACACTCTCTATATTGAATAAAATATATGCATGATGAGTATAACGCTGGTTGTTGTGAGATCGTTTTGTCATTATGTATAATGCAGGAGGGGGCTCATTTCCGTAGTGTGCAAATGTTCAGGTAAGTGTGTGTGTGTGTGTGTGTGTGTGTGTGTGTGTGTGTGTGTGTGTGTGTGTGTGTGTGTGTGTGTGTGTGTGTGTGTGTGTGTGTGTGTGTGTGTGTGTGTGTTGGAGTTTAATACAACCGCCGGCAGTGACTTTAATAAACTGAACGAAACCATCTTTTCATACTGGAGAATCAACATGGACTGAGGGCATGTAATACACAGAGATGTACACAACTGCACCTGTGTGATGTTGGAGAAGCCAATGATGAAGGAGATGAAGCAGACAATGAGGATGAAGATCTTCTTCCTCTTCCTCAGCACCATGGGATATTCATCCATTAGAGCTGTGATGAAGCCTTCCACTGTGCAGAACTAATACATGTCATTATTAAGAGACATGGGTCAGAATGTACTGCAGTTTGTTATTTAAAGACCCCACCCCACAAATTTAGCATTTCTTTCCTGTAACATTGTCAAACTCACGACTTAAAAAGAATCAAAATACATGCAGCAGAAACAGAGATATTGTCTTTTTTATTATTTATGTCAAAACCAGGCCCCTACATTACCCACAATGCAAAACAACCTCTTGTCAGTCGGTCACTCAGAGTTTTGGGTGTGTTATGCCAGTAGCAACTAATGTAGCCTTGAGCCGTTAGCCTAAAGTTGAGATTCGGTAAAATCACCTCTTTCTATCTCCACAACCCCAGAGCATAGGTTTAGTTTCAGAAGTGTGTGTGTGTGTGTGTGTGTGTGTGTGTGTGTGTGTGTGTGTGTGTGTGTGTGTGTGTGTGTGTGTGTGTGTGTGTGTGTGTGTGAGGAGGGGGGGTTAGGATTGCATGTTTCATGTTTTTCCATTATTTATTCAATTGCTAGTAACATTCACTTAAATTGACAATAATCCCATCTGAGCACAAGACACTTGAGTGTTGGTCGGAAGTTAGTTGGTATTTCTGTGTATAGGACATGATCTAAATCATTAATGGAATATTTTTTTTTTTTATTATACAGCAGCTTTCTGGTCAAGCAAGTGTGTGTGTGTGTGTGTGTGTGTGTGTGTGTGTGTGTGTGTGTGTGTGTGTGTGTGTGTGTGTGTGTGTGTTCTGTTTGTACCTGACTGTCCAGGCCCAGCATCATGAGCATGGAGAAGAAGAGAATGGCCCACAGAGAAGACATGGGCAGCTGGGTGACGGCCTGAGGGTAAGCTAAAAACGCCAGACCTGGACCTAAATGTTACACAGAAGACACGCCATTTAAATATCTAATGCTTAATCTTATGACATTATAGTGTAGCCTAATGAAATTCATAAGAATGGACATATTTACATATCTAGAAAACATAAGAAACAGGACACAAACATCACAATACTATTTACTTGTTTTTTCTTTTCGAATTTGAGTTGCACTTGGTTAGCAAGCCTCTAGTCTCGCTTTGCCAGACCTTCCTCCACAGCGTTGCGGAGGAGGGTCTGGCTAGTCCACACAGCATTCCGGAATGGGAGAAAAACATGCTGTGGTTTAATGGCATGTCTATAAACCAAACACAATCCTCATAGGCGGCGCTAGGCACGGGTCAGAGCCACGGTGCCACTGCAAAATAGCCTCAGGAAGGAACTTGTTTTGGTGGAACGTGTACGTTCAAAACAACAGAAAACAGAAACAACAGAAAACTCATATTGGACAGATAGTCTAGCTAGCTGTCTGGATTTACCCTGCAGAGATCTGAGAAGTAGTTAATCATAGTCCTCATAAATCCACTGGAGTTTAAAATTACAACACAAAGAAAGCAGAAGGTAGCGGACATCCAGCCGAAAATGTAGATATAGACTATTAAGCTTCCAACGTTTTTAAGGTTGCCAAATGCATAGGTTCACTTAAATGTGGACTGAAAGCAGGTCAATTTATCTGAGAAAGCTTTTTCCATGTAAAGGTCAAATACACAACCTGTCTCAAGTTTTCAAGAACTTTTCTCAGCTTTTGGGTATTGGTATGTTTATATATATAAGTATCTGAGATTTGGAAGATAATCATACCACATTTCCAGACTCATGCATGCCTCATTGGAAGTACCAAGGCAAAGATTTAAAGAAGTCCTTGCCAAACAATTCAAATTCAATACAGTACTGCACCTGATGCTGCTAATTCCTGGACAGGTTTTTTAGTGATATGGGACATGAAGCCTACAATGGAGAAGATGACGAAGCCAGCAAACATGCTGGTGCAGGAGTTAATGCAGCACACTATGATGGAGTCCCTGCCGAGAAAGAAACACAATTAACAGTTGGGATGACAACATGATATCAATTATGAGGATGTACAAAGCTTGTGACTGCATGTCCCTACCTGTACACATCGTTGTTGTAAGGGTTGTAGCTCCCCAGGGCGATGAGCGAGCCCAGGCCCAGTCCGTAGGAAAAGAAGATTTGAGTCGCTGCATCCAGCCACACCTGTCAGATACATGTATGCGCCCATATTCACTTTGTCATTTGTTTGTCTATAAATATGTTTGGGTGATCGGATGTGTGCAAGCTGTCTACCTCAGATCGCATGAGCTTTTTGAAGTCTGGAGTGATGTAGAAGAGGATCCCATCTATGGCTCCAGGCAGAGTGACCCCGCGTAAGAACAGGATGAACAGCATGACGTAGGGATAGGTGGCTGAGAAATACACCACCTAAGAGAAAGAGAAATACTTTTTTATGTATTCACATAAAATATACTTTGGATTTCTACTCTGTCAAAGCCAAAAACCCATATTTGAATTATACAGAACTTAAAATGGAAGTAAGCCTGTTTTAAGACGGGGGTTGAATCTTGTTTTCAAGTTAATCACAATTGCAAACATCCCAAAACCATTCCTCTTAAATAATTAAAAGTCAACAATAGATGCAAAATCCCTTGTTGCCACAGTACACAGTGTGAAAAATGTCTTGACTAAAATATTTCCATGGCTTCTCTTTGCTAGAAGACCTTGCCAGAGCCTTAAGAATGTGGCCCACAGCTCTGTAGCATAATCATTATGCTTAATTGGTAATGTCCATCAAGGCCAGGGGCCTTGGGGGAATTCATTTTTCTCACTGCTCTCAGATGCCACACATTAAAATCCAATTATCCACTAGCAGTAAATGTGTAAATGTGTTTCTGCTCACATACATCGCTTGGACTTGCTTTAATTTAAAAATCCCAGGCAGTAGGCAGAGTGATATATATTTTTTCTTTCTTTTTCTAACTCTTTTGCTAACACCTCTAAATCATCCATCAGTTTCGGATTAAATACATTTTGCAACCATGTCTATTTATAAGAGAGAGAGATGGGGTGTGGACAGCAGGATGACGACAGATACAAACAATCTGTCAACATCTGAGAAGAATAAATAAATACTAAGGCATATGATGATTAATAAATAATTCAAATATATTTTAGGTTGTTGTTCAACTCGGTGGAGCCAATTAACACATCCTCTGTCCCGTTTTGGTGTGCAAAATTTGGAGGAAGCCAAAGTCAATAGGCTTCATCATCTAGGCACCACAAATGTCTATACAAGATTTTATGGAAATCTGTTTAATAGTTGTTGAAATATTTCCATCTGATCCAAAGTCATATACACTGCTCTTTTTCTTTTGTAGCCTATACTTCATGTTTTCTCTGAATCATTTTTTCTCTTTAATCCACCAATCAAGAATGAAAACAGAAACATCAGCTCTGCCTCCTGAGCAGCTCTGTGCCCTGTCCTGTTTGCATGATTAAAACTTACAATAGGCAAAAATGGGAAGAGCGTCTCGGATAAACCAGGCTGTGTGATGTAGCAGAATCAGTCTGAGGCTAGAGAGAAAATTGTAAGTTTTAAGAATGTAAGAGGATAGGGAAAGAAGATAAAAGAATTGGGCAAGAACAGGGAAAAACAAAAGCACTAAGTATGACCTTCCCTGTCCACTCCACTCCTTTCCAGATTGAGAAATAGACAAGGACCCAGGCCAGTGCCAGAGTGCCCACTAAGGGCCAGCGAATCTCTCCTGGCTCCTCCAGACCACTGGACAACTGGTGCATGTTACGCCTACAGAAACACACATACACACTAAATTCAGACACAGATAAGCACAAATGGCTTCCATAAATAGCTTCAACCTATTCTTGTACAGGCTATCTTGTACACACACTCATACTGTATGGCATGACCATATCTCACTTACTCCCAGAACTCGGTGACAGCACTGGTGAGGTTGGTGGTATCTGTCAGAGTGTAGTTGCAAAAACATTTCTCTGTGTTCCAGGGGTTATTACAGCTTTGCCAAGGCAGCTCCTGCACACATATACATGAATATGATGAAATATTTCTGCTTTTCTTCACGGAAAAACATTGCTCTCCACAGTCAGTTTTAATGATCCAACCATGTTTTGGGCCTTAAGATAACAAAATTGAACAATATAAATCTTTCATCCCTGCTTCTCAAGCCTCTATTTTCCCACCAAAAGAACCTCTTGCACAATGCCTGCAAAGTCTTTAAATTCCCTCCACCCGGCTTCTTTGAGCCAGGCGCCAGAGAATTACAAAAGCAGAGTGAAGACAGACATTGTTGAGGTGGTAAACAAAACATTTTCTCGATATACTTAGGCGATGAATAATCAGGTATAAAAAACAGAATTTTAATCATGCCTACCATCCATTTAAAAAAAATACTTTTCTGATTTGACATTGAAGTTACAATAACCAATTGCTTGGCCACTTGGGGTCAGCAAAAATAAGCTGTAAACACAATAGTGACACAATATCACCTTAGTCGGTAGGTAGTTTACAGTGACTTTATCAGAACAAAAACAACACTGATGAGAGCCATGAGAGTGAACCTGAACAGTAAAATTGACCAGAAGCTCGGTCAAATGGGAAAGATAAAACATGCCCGCACTACTTAAAATGCCACTGAATGTCATTTTCATTATCAATTAATCTGCTGATTATTAATCAATTAATCTCTTTGTCTATAAAAAAAGTGAAAGCCCCAAATCCCTGTCTAATGATTGATTATACAACATACCGAACCAAAGGAGTTGAATAAGTAGTAGAGTGCCCAGGCAATGATGATAATATAGTAGATGTTGAGCCAGAAGGACAGAACCACTGCAGCTAAACCAACACCTGAAGAAGGAAGAGACACAGACGTCAACGTTTTACATTATAATGCTTTATTGGACACCCTGCAAAATCAAATGTATATGTATATGCTAGAAATAACTCTAGAGCTGATTTCTCCTCAAACAGTGTCACTTAGCATGTTAGTTATAATCTTTATCATCCTCATCATTGCTGTTTTTATTATTTCTAATGTTTACTTGCTCTTGGCTTTGGGTATCAGTTGGCACAGCGGCACACTCGCTATCACTGCTGCTGTCTTTGCTGGCTGGAGATAAATTGTGCTTCACTCGAGCTCTTTGAGCTAGGAGGCAGTGGTATAATTGCTACCACCAAGAACTGGCTAGAAAAGATTCTTAAATGAAAAATGTTGTTCACAAAACTATTTTCCTCTTTTTTGTGTGTTTCTGCACCTCTTTGGAAGCTTCATATCCTTGTCGTCTTTTTTTGAAGTGAAATGGCACGGAGAAAGAGACTGATGTCAAGCGGAAATATTGAGCAAAAGGTCATTCAAAGTAGATTTTGGTTCAGCACAAAAAGAGAATTAGTGCTAATAAATCAAATCTATGTGGTAGGTGCATATTATTGGTGACATACCTGGTCTGTTATGCTCAAAAGCATGTCAATAACTTAAAATGTATCTGTAAATTGATATAACAGCAGATGTACATCCATATCTCCCTATTGTATATCCACAGCTTACCTTTCATCATAGGGATGAGCTTCCACACCCCCAGCCCTCCCACTGAGGTGAACTGTCCCAGAGACGTCTCCAAGAGGAAGAGAGGTATCCCAGCAAACACCAGGGTCAAAAAGTACGGGATCAGAAAGGCCCCTGATAGATCATAAGATAATGTAGATAGTAATTACAAGGATTGCAATACTATCATAAACATGCCAGAGTAATACTGCATTTCAACAAACTGATGTAACTTAGATTAACAGTGCATAATATCTCAATAAAAATTAAAACTAAATATTCAAATTTAACAAATTAAGTTTCTTTTTCTTCAATTTAGTAACTAACAGAGAAATGAAATATTGCTGTAATACTGTGGTAAGAATGACATATCCTTTTCTCCAATTTGTTAAACCATGGCTCCTGCCTGAGGAGCTACCTTATTATTATATTATTAGAATTTTATGAAAAATGCTAGAAGTTAAATATTGTATAATTTGCATGCAGGAGACACACATCTTCCAGAGAATATACACTTGCCGTATGTGATTAAAAAGGTTTGTGTATATGTTAATGGTTTGCTAAGGATCTTATTCTTATAAAGTGTATTCTTAGAGGGCAACGTCAATCAAATAACCTATTAAAACATGCTCATCCATTGATTAATTGAATAATCATTGATCAGTATTACTCAAGAAGTCAATCAAAAGTATATTGGCCGAGGGCTAGTGACAGGGGCATATGAGCAACTAATTCAGATCTGATCTGCCACACACTGGAACGGTTCAAAGGGACAGTGGATGGTGTTGGAGAAGATGGGAGATTTAGGCTATGGCTTGAAGAGGTTTGAGGTTTGTGAGAGTACAGCAGCCAGTTTCTGTAAAAGGCTGTGGGTTAGGAGAAAGGCGTGACCGGGGCAAAGATGGGTTGAGCAGCATGCGGCTGATAGCCAGATAGCAACATGCTCGATGTATGGAGAACATTCCTCTGTCAGAAGGCCCAGTAGAGGCCCACTGCAGGGCCTCAAACATTTAATATACATGAGGAATCCTCACCCAACCTTTGTCACATTTGACGGTGTATTTATAACTATTGTGGCTTTGGGTGAATGAGTAAATGCTCTAAAGGTATTAAGTATCTCATCAGAATTAACTTTAAACTGACTAAAGATCTTTTGGTTCTGTCAGTCACAGGTACCCATGAATTGTCAACTTACCTCCACCGTTCTTGCCACACAGATAAGGGAACCTCCAGACATTTCCCAGGCCAATGGCGTATCCCACACATGACACCAGGAAATCAAACTTTCCCTTCCAGCTTCCCCTGTCAGGTGGCTCTTCCTTCTGCCTGTTTTTATCTGCAGAGGGCACCACAGGGTCCAGCTCCTCAAAGGGAACGGCTTGTTTGACCTCTGTTGGGGAGTTTAGGTCCACTGTACTCTGCCCAGTCTTCCCCATGGTGGGACCACTACAGTCCAGTGGGGTCAGTAAGTCCCTCAGTTGTCACGGCCTGCTATGGTGACAAATTAAAGTCTCTGGTCCTGTCCGGCTGAGCCTCTCACACAGAGTTTGGTGATTGACTCGACAGATTGAGAACAATGTGTGGACACTGAATGTGCAGAAAAGCTGTAGACAGAGGGAGAATACTACAGTTACTGCAGAGCTGTTATACCAATTATATATTGGTAAATAGTGAACGCTTTTGTTGTGTTTGACGGTGTTCTCATGGAGAGGAATACAACTCAAATTACAATTTACTGATGTTGAGGCGTTTTTATAGTCTTTTACAGCCCTTTAATTTACTTGGGAAACAATGTATAATTGCACACAATAAAGGTTATTATTTAATTTAACGTGGTCTTTGTGGGTAAGCCAACTAAAGCCATAAAAAGTAGCACAGAACAAGCACCACTGGACTGATATGAGCAAGAAGGTGGCGCAATACAGGTCACCCTTGAAAACACCGCACTGTGTTTCTTCATCAGTACTGACGCACGCCCTACCTCACCTCTCTTTCCAGTCCACCGCAGTCAAGTTCATGGTGAGTCACCACAATACCAAAAGAAAGCAAAAACCTGAATACAAATACCACAAAGGTTCCACTATGTGATGTCCACAAAAGAAGTCTGTACTGCTTACACACAAGTGGACATCTAGCTGTAATGTGAATTTAACTGCTGATTCAAGTTTTTATCAATATATATCAAGCCGTTCATTGAATACTCCCTCATTTCATGCCTGGATGACATGAAGTTGTTCATGATTACAAATATTGATTGACCCAAAAAATTGTCCATATCACTTCCTGCCATTGCTCGAGACTGTTGACTGAAACATTCGCTGAAAAAACAAAGATATTTTTCAAGGAAATGCCACTGCTTATTTTCACATACAGAGGCGCTGTGAAACAGCAGGGTACCGCTGAGCTTTCTCATTGTGTTACTCTTCTGCATACTAAATCATAGACCATGTTAGACTGATTCAAAAAGCCTGCGGTCCTTATTTGTCTTCTTTTTTTTGGTCTGCCTGATTCATTGTGCTTACTGACTGTTTCAAAGCATTCAAATGTATATTCATGTTCAATTGCAATTACTTGTGATGAAAAGCCTTTGCAACATTTAACATATGCATCACTTGTGCCTTCTAGCCTTTGATGATGTTGATGAAAACAAGTATTGGCAAAGTGTACAATATATATGTTATGGACGCAGATGATTCAAAATACCAAAATAAAAGTGCATTGGAAAAAGTTAGAAAAAATAGGATACATTTGAAACAGTGACTGTGATGTTTACTATGATCAGCATTGATCAAACTATTCTCTCCTGCTGTGGAATTATCCACACTGTGTACAAAAGTAATCAACTTCAATCAGGCATTATGCTATTAAATGATCAAAAATGTACTTTCAATAGTTGTCTAGGTGAGTAACTACTTCAAAAGCCCACCGTTAATACCAAAACACATCACAGATTCCCTTTGATGATTTCGTCCATTCGATTCAAAGTAAACCCTGCTGTTTTTTTGACAGTGGAGACTTTTAAGATGCAATACATTTTTTAATGACTTTCAGTAGCAAACAAGTTTTTGTCTCTCTCAACAATTACTGTAAAAGTTTCATCCAGTTCATGAATTCATATTGATTAATAGAATTATCTTCATGGTCTGTGGCAGTCCACTGAACTAAAACCAACTTTGTTAACCTTGCGATTTGTGGACAAAATCAACTTAATAACTTTCTCAATGATTTTTAAAGGATGGAGGAGAGGGAATTAGATGAATCCTACCTGAGAGATTTCCAAGTCCTCTGTCAGGTCATCAGCTTTAGTGCTCTACAGCACAAAGTCTTGAAACTTCAACTTAACATCCAAAGGAAGAAATATCATCTTTGAGTCAACTATGAAAAGCTTCAAGCCGGCTCTCCGGGACCATGGGAAGCCACAATGTATCTGCTGCCCGAAAAGCCGTTTTTGATTTTGCAACTCTTTCCTGTAGCCTATGCTGTATTTTGAAGAACTGTGGCTCTTCCTGCAACTGCTATCGAGTGCTTGATAATAAACTTCGACCTGTGTGTCTGCTTTGATTGCTCAGTTCTAACTACTGAGGCCCTGAGGCCATGGGGGATATGTCAATCGCCCAACTCTTGTGGGGAACTCTAGCAGCAGCAGTAGTGTGTGTTTGTGCTTAGTGCATATGTTTGTTGCGATAGCTGAGGTCAGTTCTTGCCAGCGCCGTTACCATGGTATTTCCCAACAGAGAAGGGCCTGATCAGTGAAAGAGCTCGTGGAGTTTTGGAAAATGAAACGAACAATGGCTTCTGGCAAAGATCCTGGAAATGTATGACCACAAATGCGGTCATGCCAGTATCAGACTCTGCAATCAGCACATTAAGAGACCAAATGTTCATCCTCAGTGTCCTCACTTAAATGATTGGAAAGTGTGTAGGCCATATCAAAGTATATGAGTGCAAAACAATCTTTATTTTTCATCAACCTTTAACTACAATTTATATTTTTGCGATATGCAGGTGTCTGCAAGTGATATGTGACTGTAGCCATGCCATATGCCTGCAAGCAATGCTCCATCTGGGCCTGCATCTTCAGGCATACAGCAACCCCTTCTGCTCGGTTCCACATACAGCTGCCAAATGCCCAGAACGTAATGCAAACCAGCACACATACAGTATACACAGACAGAGATGCAGGAAATTCAATCCAAAGAGCCTGCTGCAGTACCCCCCTCTACTGTATCTGAACTGTCTGCCATGTTGTGCCTCTGAAATGTCCACTTCAATTCAATAAACTCACGATTAGGTGCCAAATAATCCGAGCTAGCGCCTCTAAGGGACATCCAAACAAGACTTTGCTTACTTTGCTTAACTTTTTTGCTGAACAGTGACCACAAGTGGCAAATGGCACATTGATTTTCCCAACGTTAAGTCAGTTGAGAGAAACTCAAACTGGACAACAAGCAGGAAAGTGTGAGGTATGGTAGTAACAGCAATATCTAGTGTGAAGTGTTCTAGCATTACCATAAACCTTTGATGTTATGGTCATTTTTTTTATTTGTAAGTAAAACACATACACTGTAAACCCAGATTTAGTTGTGATTAAACTTTTTAGTGGTCACTACTTATTCTTTCATGTTTTGTTAAAAACCATATTCATTACTAAATCACATTTGTAATAATCAGCTTCATTATCATCACTCAAGTTTCTGCGCGGGAAAGTCGCCTGACGACACAATCTTCTGAACATACATGCACAGACAGAGTTGTGTGGAGCTGATAGTCTTAATTAGCTTTGTAGCAACTCATTTGGCTTGAATGTAACGAACGTTAATTAATATAAAAATGTTACGCACTAAAGCTTTAACTTAACATGCTTATTTTAAACAACATGACTCCAGAAAAAAATAACTTTCGTTTACTAATGATTTTTAGTAATGACTACTAATGTAAACTTGATTTGTCTACTGCATCAACTTTACGTTCTGTGTTAATACAACTTGAGTTTCACGTTGTGTAAAAACTTAGACGGTTTAAGGCAAAGGCTTTCGACGCAAATTTCTAGTAAAGTCAACTAATTCGGGATAACAGTGTAGACTATAGTAAAACTGTTATTTCTTCATTAAAGTTATATACAGTGGGGCTCGAAAGTTTGGGCACCCTAGGTAAAAATTTGTATTAATGTGCATAAAGAAGCCAAGAAAAGATGGAAAAATCTCCAAAAGGCATCAAATGACAGATTAGACATTCTTATAATATGTCAAAAAAGTTAGATTTTATTTCCATCATTTACACTTTCAAAATAACAGAAAACAAAAAATGGCATCTGCAAAAGTTTGGGCACCCTGCAGAGTTAATACTTTGTACTGCCCCCTTTGGCAAGTATCACAGCTTGTAAACGCTTTTTGTAGCCAGCCAAGAGTCTTTCAGTTCTTGTTTGAGGTATCTTCGCCCATTCTTCCTTACAAAAGTCTTCCAGTTCTTTGAGATTTCTGTCTGTCACGCACTGCTCTTTTAAGGTCTATCCATAGATTTTCAATTATGTTGAGGTCAGGAGACTGTGAAGGCCATGGCAAAACCTTTGGTTTACGCCTCTTGATGTAATCCATCGTGGATTTTGAGGTGTGTTTAGGATCATTATCCATTTGTAGAAGCCATCCTCTCTTTAACTTCAGCTTTTTCACAGATGGCATCAAGTTAGCGTCCAAAATTTGCTGAAATTTTATTGAATCCATTTTTCCTTCTACTCGTGAAATGTTCCCTGTGCCACTGGCTGCAATACAACCCCAAAGCATGATTGATCCACCCCCATGCTTAACAGTTGGACAGAGGTTCTTTTCATTAAATTCTGTGCCCTTTCTTCTCCAAACGTGCCTTTGCACATTCCGGCCAAAAAGTTCTATTTTAACCTCATCGGTCCACAGAACTTGTTTCCACAATGCATCAGGCTTGTCTATATGTTCATTTGCAAACTTCAAACGCTGATTTTTGTGGTGAGGAGGTAGAAGAGGTTTTCTTCTGATGACTCTTCTCATATGACATGACTCTTTATAGTGGAATGGTGTACCACAACTCCAGTGTCTGCCAGATCTTTCTGGATGGATTGTGCAGTCAAACGTGGGTTTTGACTTGCTTTTCTCACAATCCTGTGAGCTGTTCTGTCTGATAATTTTCTTGGTCTTCCAGATCTTGCTTTAACTTCCACTGTTCCTGATGACTGCCATTTCTTAATTACATTCTGAACAGAGGATATTGGCATCTGAAAACGCTTTGCTATCTTCTTATAGCCTTCTCCTGCTTTGTGAGCGTCAACTATTTTCAGTGTCAGTTTTCTAGACAACTGCTTAGAAGAACCCATGGTGCTGATTGTTCGGGCAAGGTCAGATGAGTCTGGGCATTTAAAACCTTTGAGACTGACATCACCTGGTCTTTCCAGACGATGATTGAGAACAATCCATGACACTGTCAGGTCTCAGCTTGCCAAAGGGGGCAGTACAAGGTATTAACTCTGCAGGGTGCCCAAACTTTTGCAGACGCCATTTTTTGTTTTCTGTTATTTTGAAAGTGTAAATGATGGAAATAAAATCTAACTTTTTTTGACATATTATAAGAATGTCTAATCTGTCATTTGATGCCTTTTGGAGATTTTTCCATCTTTTCTTGGCTTCTTTATGCACATTAATACAAATTTTTACCTGGGGTGCCCAAACTTTCGAGCCCCACTGTAGGCTGAGTGTGAAAATCCCTCATCAGTGCTGGAAGAAGTATCCAGATCTTACTTGAGTGAAAGCAGCAGCATCACATTGTAGAAATCCTGTTACGAGTAAAAAGTCCAGCATTCAAAATTTAACTTGAGAAAAAATAGCATCAAAACCTAATGCACCAAAAGTAAAAGTACTTATTATGCAGAGCTGCCCATTTCTAAATGTTATATTATTGGATCATAGTTATTGATTCAAGCATCACTAATATTGCAGCTGGTAAAGGTGGTGCTTATTTTAACTACTTTATGTACTGCTGGGTAGCTTAATCGATACATCATAATGTATGAGTTGATTATATTTTGTTCTGCAAAGTACTTAGTAACTAAAGCAGTAAAATATACATAATGGAAGGAAAAGTACAAGCGTTGCATCCACAATATAGTGTAGCGGAAGTATAAAGTTGCATTAGATTGAAAGGAAAAGTACAAGGACATCAAAGTTGCAAGCAAATATAATGAAATGTACTTAAATAGGGAATGATTTTGGACATATCCAGTTTAACTTCATTGCTTGCTAGGCTATTTTGTCACCGGTTAAACTGCAGACACCATGGAGCCATTTTCTCAATTTAAAAACATGTGTACTTGTGTCCTGGCAGTGGATCCAGAGAGGTTGTGTATATTGTCTTTTTAATGACTCCAGTGACAGTACAACACTTTCTTCATTAATATTAATGGAATTAGATATGAGGCATGAACCTCTCTTGTTTCTCCTGGCAGGTAAACTCCTAACATTACCTGATCCAGATATTTTATCACCAGCCAATTTGAAAAAACTAATGAACATTCCCACAATGCCCCTGGCAGCAACGTCCATTGCTGTGCCAGTGGGTAGCGACAAGTGGTAGATATTGGGTTTCAAAAGTGATAGGTTTAATCATATTAGAAGCTTAATTACACCCGTAGTGAGCCACTCCTCTTAAGAACAGATTCAGTGTGATCTCTGGTGGGGTTGATTGTCCATGTGGACCCAAACGATGATAGCTGGCTAGATTGGAGTTGTCAAAGCTGGTTTTCGTCAATCTGTTTACAGCGGCCCCAGATCAATGCAGCCTAATTATGATTCCAGAGCATCCACAGCCGAGAATAATAGGGAGGGATTATAGGTTACAGACGGAGGCATAGAATGATAGAATGACACAGAATGTCTTAGAGCAAAAGTTAAAGTTTGTCAGAGTTTTGAGGATTATGTCAGAATTTGACTGGTCATATTTTCTCCTTAGATGATTTATTGTAAAAATGGGAAATGAAAATGGAAAAGAAAAATAGCACAAAGAGAATGAAAAGGTAAGTTAGAAGAGAGACAGAGAGGAAATGTAGTAATTAAAAGCTAGAATTTCACAGAGATTGTCATGCTATGTCCAAAGTCCTATTTAACAGTATTACATTCCTGCAGTAATGCTTGTTGGCTTTGCCAAAACACAGTCAGAATTTAAGATGTCTTCTGTTGCAGATGTAAGCCCGCAGGTTTCTTAATACGGAGCAGTTAGGGCAGAGAGACCAAATACAAATGGACTGTGAAATATAAAAGATACACCAGGAGAAAACAAAAACTATAATGCTTCATAAGACAATTGCTTCACCTTGACATAATGTAAAACGTTATAAACACATATCTGGACATGTCATTTACTGCATAATAACCTTTGGAGATGCTTTCAGGAGGTGTGGCATGTTGCGTTGAGGACACCATTCAATCCATTGTGATGTCTTGTTTTCTTTACTTCGCAACAGCAACTTAACTTGGGATGTATACTTCTGAGATATGCTGAGTCAGTGTGGCCAGAGGTAAACTTTAGCAGCACTGTCATTTGTATGCATGAGCTCTGGTCCTGTCACTGCATAATAAGTGCCTGGAGCAACATCCAAACACTCTTTAAAAAAAAAGCAAGAGTAATGGCTCATGTACCACATTCAAAATGAATCATGTGAGCAGTTTTTGAAAAACATTAATTATTTCTTTGGACCAGTGCTTAGAATAATACAGTTGCAGTAGATGTATTGTATTGTACAGATATTGTATTGTACAGATGAGGTGAGTCTAACGTAGTCTATTTTTTTTCAACAATACATAAACGGTGTGTTAGGGAAAGGTCTCTGTAGCAACCCTATTCCCAGTGTTCTCACATACTACATATTTGATTAATTTCCCTCATTGAATTAGTTAGAGAGCTGCACTACCTTATGATACATGTAATAAATGACTCAGCAAATCCAGATTTTTGATGCAAAAAAACAAAAGAGAAAAAAAAACAGTGGTCAGCATATCTCACACTTGACCGACAGAATAGATCATCTGTGCATCAATTTTAGCCTTGGAGGATTTTTAGCCATGCTAGCAGCATGACCCTGTGGATGGCAATATCGGTCTGTCAGTTAATTGGTCCACCACTTTGGTCCAGACTGAAATATCTCAACAAATATTGGATGGATTGCCATGAAATTTGATGTAATGTTAATGTAAAATGTATATAATGTACATTGTGTACGTTTTTCCCAGATGATGTATCATAATGATGACACTGTGACCCCCTGACTTTTCATCTGAAGCCACTAACAAATCAAAGTTTAAACTTATATATAAAACTATCTCAACATCTACTGGATGGGCCGGCACACATTCTATATTAATCATTTTGGTGATCCCTAACTTTTCTTCTAGTGTCACCTCACCAGCAGGTTGAAATGTTATGCTACTATGACGTAATACCTGAAAAACAAATGACATGCCCATCAGCCTCAGCTGCACATTATGTGTTTACCTAATTTATATCAGCATGCTAACATTCCTAAATAAGACGGTGCCATTGTAAATGTTTAACCTGCTGACCATCAGAATGTTAGCATCGTCATTGTGAACTTGTTAGCATGCTGACATTAGCATTTAACACAGAACCGCTAGATTCACAGAGTAATAAAGCCACAATTAAATCGCTAAACATAGCAGGAATAAGACAATCTATACAGAACCAAACTAATGCAGTTACGGCAATAGTCTATTTTTGGTGAATGAAAGTGAAGTGGTCAATACATCATAAAAGTAGTACATTTGCATCCTTTTTTGATTCAGTTTATGATGTGTAAAAGTAACCATATAACAGAAATGAGCAACTGTTTAGAAAATAAACTGCTGCCGCTGAGGCCTCCTTGTGAGCTGCGTTTAATTCACAGCACGTGTCATGGTCTGTGAATCAATGCGGGGGGTATTATAAAGCACGGAACACCCAGAGGCGATTGGCATGCGTAGATAGGAGGCTAATATTACCAATATTTTCATCCTGTAATGCAGTAGGACAGTGCATGGCGCATACATACAATGGCAAAGGTGGGTCGAGGCGCACATCAGAGAGAGCATGATTGTGTTTTATGAGAGAGAAAGAGTGAAAAGATGAAAGATGATGAGGCAGGCATTTTGTGATAAATCACTGCAAAGAATGAGGAAAAAGGTATATAAATGAGTTGGGAAGCAGAATGAAAAGATAGCGAGATAAAAAAAAAAGAAAATGTGAAAAATTTACAAGTTGCAGTACAGCCTGGGTAGATAAGAAGGGAATGAGATGAAAAGATACAAAGAAACTGAAAAATGATGCAGAGGAAGATTGTCCCATTGCTGGAGATAAAAACTTAAAGAGATAAAGCCTTGAAATGTCTTCATTTACAGTTTGCCTGATACATGAGCCCAGTGGAGTTTCATTGGTGTCACTGCAGAGTGTGCTATTCCTCCCTGGAGATCTATCAACCACCTAATTCTCAGTTTCATTTTGCTCATCTTCTATTACCCCTGAGTCATGTTTTATCATCCCAATTGTCTCACATCCTTGTGACCTTGTTATACGCTAAGTCATTGTCCTTAATATGCCCCAAAATAAATTGTATCAAGACATTGTCACCATAAAAGCCCAAAATAAGCTATCAAGCAGAAATACAATCAACGCAATATTTGCAATATGTTACTGTGATGCATTCAGTATGAGAGGCCGTATAGGAAATAATTCATACTTTTGTCTTACACACACTATCATAATCTTGCATATACACCACTATACTCATACACACACTATTATAATCCTTTTACATGTATGTATGAGAGGGTATAGTCATGTATATGAGAGAGTATAGTAGTGTGTGTGTGAGAGTATAGCATTGTATGTGAGAGTATAGTAGTGTATGTGTGAGAGTATAGCATTGTATGTGAGAGAGTATAGTAGTATATGTGACAGAGTATAGTAGTGTATGTCAGAGTATAGTAGTGTATGTGAGAGAGCATATAGTTGGGTATGTGAGAGAGAAAGTATAGTTGTGTGTGAGAGAGAATATTTGAAAAGGAAGTTGGTTTGATCAATCAGGAAGATTGATCTTTAAATTCTCACTTCCTCATTGGCTAAAGGGGCCATTTTAAATTATCATTATCTGGTGGGCTTGCTGCTTTGAAAGTACAGCTAGCACCAACTCAGAGGAACAAGGAACATTTAAATCAAGCAGCAGAAACTTTGACAAAAACAACCTTGTTGGACGAAAAAAAATATTCTTATCTTATTTAGTTTCTTTTTCAAGGTCAGTTTTTGTTTGTGGAAGTAAATGGTAATGAGGAAAACATTGCTATATTTTTCACTGATACACTGTTCAGAGAATTGTGAGGGAAACTGACAATTTGGTACATGACAGTGTCATTTTGGAAAGATTAGTTTCTGAGCTCAATGGTTATACTCAGACAATCTCTTTCTTGCTCTCGGTTAACCAGCAGTTTGAAGAGGATGACAATCAGGGAAGCTTTGGTGTAGACCTGAAGATCTTTGTCCGAACCCGACGGGACCTTAATTTCTATCATTTTACACGGGCTCGCGCTCCGGGTTGCCGAGCCCGAGCCGTGAGCCCGAGCCGCGAGCCCGAGCCGCGAGCTGAGCTTGCAAAGTTTCGGAGTGTCTGCTCGACCTAATTGCATTTTAACATACTACATGTATACACCAAACCTACAGTAGGTCTAGCTAGGCTACGTGCAGAACATTGTATGTTATTTCAGAAGTGAAAGAATGGCTTTTGTTGATTTGCTTTACTCTGAGCTCAAGCAGAAACTTCACTCGCTCGTCTGAATCAGATCCACTCATAACAACGTAGCCGGCTGAATCGCGGGATTGACTGACTCGTGCGAGCATCGACAACACACGAGTCACCGAGGACTCACGAGTCATCGAGGGCTCGTGAGTTGTCTGCGAGGCCAGCCGAGCCCGAGCCGCGAGCCGAGCTTGCAATGTTTCGGACTGTCTGCTCGACCTAATTGCAATTTAACATACTACATGTATACACCAAACCTACAGTAGGCCTAGCTAGGCTACGTGCAGAACATTGTATGTTATTTCAGAAGTGAAAGAATGGCTTTTGTTGTTGATTTGCCTTACACTGAGCTCGAGCAGAAACTTCACTCGCTCGACTAATCCACTCATGACAACGTAGCCGGCTGAATCACAGGATTGACTGACTCACGCGAGCATCAACAATTCACGAGTCACCGAGGACTCTCGAGGATTTCTCGAGTGAATCCCATGGTCTGCGAGCTTCCGGCTTTGAGTCTGCGGGTCGGACTGTCTCTCTGCTCACTCAGTCGCTTGAGTTGACTTCTGGAGTTATTGTTGCCTACGAAATTGTAAGTTATAAAGCTTTTTGCAGATAAGATGGCTAGGAATAGTAGTAGCTAATGTTGCAAGATGTTTGTGTGTGGCGCTGTTATCATGCAGTGGTGCATGTCCTGGCGACAATGTCATTCACTGACATGTATTTAACATATGAAACAAACATAAATGCCATTTTGTCATTATGTTTTACACATAATTTCCCATCGTTCTATCAACTGGCACTTGTGCCCTCTTCTTCTGCAATAGTTTTAATGGCACCCAACTGGAGAATTAGGACTACCAAACGTTTCTCGATTTGCCCAACTCGTAATATTCCCAAAACAGTAGTGGATGGAAATGCACATTCATTTGCATGTTCTTTTGCAGATTTTTCTTGAAAAAAACGTTAAGATTGTGTTAAGAAACACAACATCCAAAGAAGCAGTTTTGTGATATAAATTAGTTTTGACAATAGAAAAGCTCTTCATTGTTTTTACTGAAATCTAATTTCTCAAGTAGCTTTGAATAAGACACATTCTACAAAAAGCTGTTATAGACACCTCGACCTATGACCTGATATTAAAGAAGTGAAGAAATCTTCTTTGAATGCCTTAAAGTATTGTCTAAAAACCAAAAGTGTCTTTACCAAATAGTATTTACCTGACTTTTAACATCGGTTAATGCTTATATGTTTATGTCTTTTAATCAGATTGCCTACTGCATATGCAATTAAAAGGTCTGGTTAAGATATCACTAATTACCTGACAAGATAACAATTACCATTCAGCTCCATGCTATTAATTAGCCAATGACAATATGACACTGCCCATAGAAAATCCATCATCTGATCATGCAGAACAAAAGCCAATGCGATTTTCATAAAATATTATGAGCCCCTTCAAAACAAGTATTCTATTTCATGCCTTTTGCATATTTGTAATATATAAAGGTTTGTTAAAATGTTGTACAATTACACCTGCAAACATAGTATTGAATATTTGAAAGATACACAAAGGCAGACACTCATCATCACTGAAGATTATCTAGTGGTCAAGACTGTTGCCTCTGAGATTGTCTGAAAACATAGTGTGATCAAATAATTTCGAATGAAAAATGAAGTGTCTTTTGATTATAATTACAAATGCAGACTGGAGTCAAAACCAGCCGAGGGTAGGAAGCGGTTTACTCAGTTGAACATGATGTGGTTTTTTTGTAGATACAATCACATGGAGGATATTCTGACTCAATAAGGGGCAAACAGAAATAATATGCCATTTAAGTTAAAGGAAAACATTGAGGGGAAAATACAAATATGTCTACAGATTCATTAAGGTGATTTCTTTTAGCTGTTTTCGTATGCTCTTCCTTTTCTTTGTACTTATATAATCGTGGTTGTGACTCAAGGTTGGACAAAGACTTAAAAAAACAAACTTAAAAGATATTATTTTACTGATTGGAAACTGAAAGAAAATATAACTTAAACTAAAGCAAATGAAACCAAAGCAAGCGGTAAAAAGTCCAAATGATCTGAATCTCCCTGATTACCCTGCACACTTCTGCAGCGACATGGTAATAATATTAAATCATACAAAAAATACTGTAGGTGACTTTAAAACTATATGGTTTCTCTTAGGCTTACTTTCAGGGAATATACTTTTTAACTTGGGGTTCCCTATTTACCAGTTCCCATCCAACAGACAGCCCGACTTACAAACTGAAAATGTGAAGTTCGAAAGATGTCCGCGTTTACCAGTCAAGGAAGGCCTAATGAAAGACACTATCATGTTGCATTATGGGAAATGTTGGATTCAGTGTTTCTGGAGTTTGAATAGCTAGGCTTCTGTTTGTCTGTGATTTTGACCATTTCTTTTTAAAATCAATTTCTTGTGAGTCCCCAAATGTTAGTACAATAAGTAGTAAGTGCAATACTAAACTGCTGGAGTACTCCTTTAATGTAGCTGCAGTACCAACTCTAAGGTATTGTTAGGTACATAATGGCTGCAAAAGCAAAAAGATAAAAAAAAAAAAAAAAAAATGAACTTGCATTTAGAATCAACAATATTTATTTATTCATCACTTTTTTATAACACCTTACATAAAAAGAAAAAATGATCTCATGTTAATGTTTCCATTAACACTAATAATGTCCCACTTAGTTAACTAATCTGTATTTGTATGACGTGTAGATATAGTCAATTGTTGGTACACATGCCAATTGTTCAGGTTTTCCATTACAGTAACTTTGGCTCTCTGCTCATACTGGAATTGTTGCTGCGCTTGTGAACCTACAGTTCTATCTCCGCCCCCAGCTTCTAGCACCATCAATGTACAAAATGGGGGCCTTGCTTAACATCATCCTACCGCTGTTTTCTATCACTTTAGGAACATCTAATAGCTTCAAGTTGTTCATTTCTACTTCTTAAAAGTAAAAAGGAAACCAATGTCAATTTGAAGATGCACTTGTCCCAATGGTGAGCCATACTATTTGAGGTCATTCCCTGTCTGGGGTGGGCTGGAGGCAGCTAGGGGGTCAGGAGAGGTGGGACGCAACTGGCCGGAATTGTCAGTTAATTGAATGCCAGTTTGGATCACACGGATGACTGAACTTGGCATTATGATGGAGCAAGTTCATGTTCACCAATCACACATATCCTGTGACATCACACAGACACAGAGCCAAGTTATTTTATTATTTTGTAGGACAAAAAGAATGTAAGCCACACAGACCTTTGAAATATTGTTTTCTTGTTAAAAAATAGGAAATATGAGATTCGTTTGCTGAACTGACGAGCTGATCATCCTGAACGTGTATTGAATGTTGATCCTCTCTGGTCATAAACTAAATAGACACCAGGATATTTAGCATACGGATACTTTTAATGGGATAAATTGTGCACTATGTATGAACACATATAATGAGTTGAAGATAATGTGCATGCCTATTCTGAAACAAAGATTTGGCCTGTTTGGTTGAAGATATATGGAGGTATATCAATAATAAACACAATAATTACCTCAATGACAAAAGAAGTAAGTTGTGCTGCGTACAAACATTAAATGTCCATGCAAATAAAAAAAACTAATTCAGCAATGCATATGCAAATTCTGCATTTGATTAGGATCGACATTGCACAGTTTTGTCTGCATTATGCATTTCATGAAAAACAGCTACTACAATTTACAATTGCATGTAAAACATGCAATAACTCAAATGTTCCAGATGAATGTTTTAAAGGGAAAATACACCTTTTTTTATACATCAAAGTTTGTTTACAGGTCTTGGCACCAGAGGGAGCTGCATGAAGTCTTATAAATTGCCTCAAGTGATGTCACCTGAGGCAGCGTCAGTTGGGTCTGATAACTACAGCTTTGAAAATGAAAATAATAAGAAAAAAAGAGTGAGCTAACCAGACCTCTGTAGTCAGATCCTCATCTCGCTTTAAGGCTAGCAGCTCAAGGCTACATTAGCCGTTACTAGCATAACACACTGACATTTTTGACCAATCAGCATTCAGGTTGCATTGTGGGCAATGTAGGTGCCAGGTTTTTACGAGGATTAAGACAATGCTTGGAATAAAAAGATGATATTTATGGTTCTGTCCACTCAGAGTCCCACAGTATTACTGTATGAGAGTGAAATGCTTAATAAGTGAAGTACTTTTGTAAGCCACTTACAGTAGATAGGATTATAGGTGTATAGAAAAATGTATATTGCGAGGTAAACACTAATGTACCAAAAAATTAAACACAACATTAAAAAAACACAACTGTCCCTGAATACTAATGAAATTTGTTAACTTTTATACAATTTTGCATTTGATGAAAAAAACATTTTTTGTTTTTTTTGTTGTGACAGATTTGTACAGTTCAACTGATGACATCTATGCACTCATTTGCTGCAGGTCTGTTCATCAGTGATCATCAAACCATGCTGGGTTCCCCCATCACCATCTTGTCGTTTTCCTCCACATGTCTGTATGGCTTCACCTGTGCCTTGAAGATGACGTGGTTACACAGTGTGAGAATTGGCTTGTGTGGTTGAGCCTGACGCAGATCACTGGATGGTGTAATCATTTGTTGGCCATTCTGATTGTTAGGAGGGAAATGCAATTAAAACACAATGTTATGAAACATTAGTCTCGCTTTGCCAAGACCCTCCTCCACACGCTGCGGAGGAGGGTCTGGCTAGTCCACACAGCATTCCAGGATGGGAAAAAAAAACGTGCTCTGGTTTATTGGCATTTCTTTAAAACAATCACAATCGTAAGCTCCACACGGAGCCGCTGCAAAATAGCCTCAGGAAGGAACTTGTTTTGGTGTAACGTGTACGTTCAAAGGTTGGTTTAGTCGTGCAAGAGAAAACTCTGATTTAACAGATAGTCTAGCTAGCTGTCTCAATATACCCTGCAGAAATCTGAGGAGCAGTTAACCATAGTCCTCATAAATCCCCCGGAGTTTGAAATTCCAACAAAAAGAAAGCGGAAGGTAACGGACATCGGCGATAAGACATGCATCCGGCGGGATTTCCTGCGGCACCGGAACAATCCCGGAAGTGGATCGTCGAGGATATAGACTATGAAACATAGTAAAGCACCCATCACAGTATAACAGTCAAGTGCTCAGAAAATTGACAACTTTTGAATTCACCCACCTTATACAGTGAGATCAAAAAGAATACTGGGATGCACATCAGTGGTGTGATGATAAGTAGCGCTCCAAATACGTCACCCCAGATGCCGGGTTTATAACCGTAGACAGCGAGACTCTGTGATTGTGTTAGGTCATACAGCAATGTGACCTAGGGGACAAGAAATGCTCATTTTAGAGAGCTTAGCTGTAAAACAAGTGAAGGGGTGTGCTTTATGGTGCAAGAAAAATAAATCTTAACAAATAGAAAGAAGTGGAACGAAAGCTCTCTTTAAAAGTGAATATAATCAAATCCTCTGTTTTTAAATCACACTTGAATCAAATGGTGAAAAACTTAAATGGTTTAAAACATTTTGAATCAGGTAAATAGGCACATGCAATTACTGAACGTTTCTCCAACTTGCAAAGGTTTAGCTTCTGCTAATAGTTCATCTCTCTATATCATTTGTCTCCAGGTTTCATTTTTGTTATGTTATTATATAACTTCAGGTTGATGAGAGAGAGAGGTCAGGAAACCAAAACAATGAGCTGAAAGACAAAGACAAATCTGTGCCATTATCATCCACGCCTTCAACTAGGCTACTACACGGTAATACTGTGAACTGTGAGGCAGAAAAGAACAAAACATTACATCATAAATTGTATGTGATTTGTGTGGCTTAAACACACCAGTATGCTCCTTTAACTGACTTACCAACTCCCATTAAGAATGAATATGCCTGCTGAACTTTCTGATATTGTACTCATCACGCAGTGAAGTGTGTTTTTAAAACAGATTCGTTCACATTTTCAGCAGGTGAAGAGCGGCAGTCTCACCTTTTCTTTCCCATATGTGAGCTCAAGCATAAATACTGATGTGACAAAATGAAATATGTGAAACACTCAGTAAAGATAGAAAGGCCAGGAGAGAAGGGGAACAGGAAGAAGCAAAGATAAGGGGCAGCGAAAGATCTGTGTTCAGAAGTGATGTAAGGTAGAAAATAATGAATACACATGAAACCACGAGGGGAAACAGACATTAAGAGTAGGTGAATCAATAAGAGAGATGTGACACAGGTGTGAGTATCTCACTCCACAGATGAGTGGCGTGATGAACAGCCAGCAGTACTTCAGCACGGGGAATGGTAGGTACCCGATCATGTCCTTAATGTTGTCATAGAAACGGTCTGCACCTGCAAAGTCATGGACGGGAGGTGTTAGTCGATCCAAGGGCACTAAATGTTTTGTTTTACAGGGAACACTCTTAAACACATGGGGCCCTTGACTGAGATGGTGAAGCCTCAGCTTTGTGACATCCAGTGGTATTTCTTTTTCTTTTTCCAACAAGTCCTTCAAACTATACGACGATATAGGTTGTTTATTCCTGCCCTCATATACAGAGATCTTCAACAGGGGGTCCTTTTTCAAAAAATTAAAATGAGCTAGCTTAGTATTCTATGCACAAAAAAGGTATGTACTGTACTGCCCACATTATTGTAGGCCCAATTTAATATGCAACTTATTTTTTGCAATATATGCAGTAGGGGGTCCCTGCTCCGTCTCTCTTTCAGTTAAGGGGTCCTTGGCCTAAAAACGTTGAAGACCCCTGCTCTAATACAACCCACATGAGCGCCTACTGGTGGCAGGAAATACGGCCCACAGGGTCGTTTTCCGTCCTCAAATGTAGGCTAAACGACAGAACGTAACTGTTTGCGGTTTTAAACATGTTGTTAACGTTGTGAAACAGTTGTAGTTTGGTTATGTTTAGGCAGGACAACTACTTGGTTAGGTTTAGGCACCAAAACTACTTAGTTAAGTTTAGAAAAATATTGTGGTTTAGGTTAAGATCATCAGTTACGTTACTTAACTTCCGGTTACGCACGTGACGCAGAACATGACAGAGTTCTGTTATTTACGTAAAGTTAACAAAAAACTTGCCATTTACTTAATTTAAAATGGGACACAAACCTCGGTTACCTAGGTGAAAGTCTTGTAATTGACCCATCCCCAACCTGCATCAGTTTATTCCCTGCTTTGCTCCCGTAATAATTACGGGAGGCCACTAGAGGGCGCCACCACTATAAAAGTTAATATGAGTGGTGATTACTGCTTGTAAAAACGACCTATGGGAGCGTTTTTCACGGGAGGACAGTCTCATTTTTCCCTAAACCTGTCTATAATTATATGTTTGTATTACCCATAATGAAAGGAACCAAAGTATACTTTTAAAATAATTGAGTAGTTTCATTTTAATACTTCTAATCCACTACATTAACTTTATACTCAACTACATTTATTTAACTATAGTTAATTTAACTACTTATTATAATTGCAGCATTTAGAGATACGGCATTAGTAACCTAATCTAAGATATCATTTTGGTTTTTATTTCTGTTGCATACTATCAAATGTAAGTGTTGTTCAGATGTGTCATATGATTTATTGCTAGGAAACATGTAATGTGACGTTTCAACACACAATGGAAACTAGTACAAACTAAATGGAACTAGTAAGGAGGGAGGGAAGAGGAAGAAGAACAGCCTCCAAACCAACAAAAAGCATGTATCCAGGGAAATGATGAATTGATCTGTCAAAATCAGGTGGTTCAAATGAGGAGGAAAAGGAAGACCACAGTCGTAAGCTGAGGAGGAGTGAAGGAGGAGGAGAAATGAGGTGGAGATGAGAAAGCTGCTCACCTTGAGCTGCAAAAGAGAGGAGAAGAAGAACTACAGAAAGAAGGAGAGACATTAACACAAACTAATATGAGATTGGTCAGGTGCATGACCTGGCTGATGGAACAACATCCACGGATTGATTTTTGCAAATGCACAATAGAAGAATAAGTTGTGAACCCATTTAGGAGAGCAGACATGGCTCCAAAAATTATACACTAATCAACCCCTAAAACTAATGTACGCGTAGGAGGAAATTTAAATTTGGGTGAGGAAGTTTCTCCACACGTAACACAGACTCACTCTGAAGAGGCAGAGAGGCTGAACGAATGGCTAAACAACTCAAAGTGGGGCTGAGGAAGCTGGTGCAGAAACGGATCAATATCGCACCCTGCATCACTGTGCAGTAGAAGATGTGTAGCTGCCTGGACCCAGATTCTAAACCCTAATGGTCAGGATTTTTCATGAGAGCCCTTCCTAGGAATATGCCTTCAGTTCCTTGAAGGAAAATTGCTTGTCTTGAGAAAAGAATGCAATGCAGATGCTCTGAGAGATGTTTATAAGAAGAGAGGAATTCTCCACCCACATGTTGTAATTTAGCCTGTAATACTGCCGATAATGAAGGTGTGGGAAGAAGATTTACTCGAAATGATGGCTGAGGAAGACTGCAATATGGAAATGGAGGATTCATATTTGTGGTATAGGCATTGGACAAATCCTGACACATTTGAGGAGAAGAAACTAAAAAAAAATGCATTAAATACTGCAGCAGGTGTTGCTTTTGGTTTCAGTCCAGTAGATAGAGCACTCATCATTCTAGTCTAAGATAAACTCTACGAACAACCACTACGCTCAGCTGGAGTTGTTAAATAAAACACAGATAAATACCTCATGTTCTGATTATTCTCCTTACTACAACTGTTATGTACTGTAGCTGGGTTTTAAGTTAGATCAAGTTAGATGTAACCTCCTGTAAACAGCAAGGCTGTTAGGAGTATCAAACATGGTTGTGTCAAACTAAAATACAAGAAAATAGGAATAAGAGTCTGTAGCCTTGCATGCTGCTCTGTGAAGTTGTGTCTACTCTTAAATAGGTCCTCACATATACCTGTTTTACCATTACCATAATATTATCCTTGGTTTTGATGGTACATGCCTGTATACAGTACTTTCAGTTATTACAGGAGACATTAATAATTTTTATTGTGCATGTATTATCTATCATTATATTCAGTATTTCAGTTTACTAAATACAAAGTACAGTTGAGGCTGATGGGAATGGTATTAGCTTTGCAGGGATTTGGTCATAAACCAAAGTATTTAATTTGACACAAATTGACCCAATGATGGTGCTAGATGTAAAGTCAGGTAATCACCAAAGTCGTTAGGATTCATTGTCTGGGCACCATGGATGTCTCATAAAAAAAAAAAAAAAGATTTGATTGAAGCCTAAGAAGAGTGTATCTGCAGTATACGTGGTGCATTATGCATTATTATGAGTATGGGGGGGGATATTCTAAAAGAAAAATTAACACAGGATCCTGTTATCTTTTCAAACTCATCAAAATGTCCTTTCTTTGGTAGAGCTCTTTCAATGTAAAAATAAAACTGTGGATATCAGAAGCTGGCTTCTTACAGATAAGATTGTACAGATACAGGAAGTTGATTACACATGTGAAATGCGTTCCTTTGTTGGCAAAATTTTAGACCTGAAAGTAAAGGGCTTTAGATATTTAGATCTTTCGAAATCATTTAAAGCTAGTAAATGACTTGTATGTTGAGAAACAGTGCAGCAGTAGATCACTGTTGCATGCAGTGCATAATAAAAAAAGCATGTAGTGCAGTGATAACGGCAAATGGCATGACTTACCATACACCCAGGCAATGACAATGGTCTCAAAACAGGCGATAATGAGGATAGTGGTTCCGCTGGGACCGTAGGTGTCAATCAGCCAGAAGAGGACTATCCCTCCCTGAAACATTAGGAGAAAAAAATAAAATAAAAAGGACTTTTCTGCTATTTCCTGTGCGCCAGTAGAGCATACCATATTACCATTACCATATTTGTCATACATCATGAAATGTAACCCTTTAATCAAGTGGAGCATAAAGTGTATGCTCTATCAACACTTTTACCAATTTCCTTTTGCCTTACATCACCCATTTGAAAAGTTAGTTAGTTGATAAGGAAGACAAAGTTTACAGCCATGCTAGCAGTTATGTGTGAGGCTATGCAGATACTTTAAGCTAAATTCTAACATGCTGATGTTTAGCAGATATGTCCAATTAGCACTAAACACATGAACTAAAGTTTAAAATAAAATATAAAATAAAATACCTGAATGTGGTGCTAAATGAAAAACTAAGGGATAACCAAAGTTATTACAATTCTTGCTGTGAAGAACATAAATGTCTGAGCCAAGTTTCATGACCATCCAACAGCTGTCCAGATATTTGACTCAGTTGACATACAGTAGTATATAGATCTGCTATCTATCACACAGCACTGCAGATTTGAATCTACATGTTGTCACCTGAATTATTACATTATCTTTTCTTTTCTTTTTTAGCATCTTCAATCCAACATTCCGTTACGCTCTCTGCTCCATACCTCAGAGATGAGTGGCAGCCCCAGTAGAAAGCAGGAAGCAGCGATGACCAGAGCCAGGACCTCTCTGCCGCCTGGCCTCCTCAGCTGACGTGGGAACATGTCTGTGATGGCTGTGGCAAGGCTCTCCACGCACACAAACTGTGAGGACAGACACAGGATTATTTGTGGATGTGACGTGATGCTGAAACACATGCATTACATACAATACCTGAGTGTCCAGGCCCAACAAGAGGACCATGAGGAAGAAGAGCACAGCCCAGAACGTTGGGGCAGGCAGCCACGACAGAGCCCTTGGATAAACTATAAAGACCAGACCAGGACCTGTAGAAAGTCCATAAATGCAGCTATGAACACATGAGAGTGTGCTGCAATCTTCATAATTTCGTGAAAGAGAAACATTTGTTATCCTTCAATCATCTTGTGACCTCTTTGACTATCAATAACTTTAGTTTAATATTTTCTCTTGCTAAATGCTTTCCAAAACAAGATTTAAAAATAAGAAGTCACACCACAAAAAAATAACATAACCATATAACATATAACAACAATAAAATGTGTCCGGATAAAAATGTAGAAGAAGGTAGGACTTGTGCCACCAGGACTTTTTCCACCGTCCACAAAAAAAAAATCTTTTAACCGCGTGTGAACATAAGATGCCATCTTGTGGACATTGTTGGTTGTTGTTGCCACTGCCAGAATTAAAGCCACTATGCATTAGAGCTGCAACGATTAGTCGATTAGTCTAGTCAAAATGAATGGGCAGCTGCTTTGATAATCAAACAAATTATATTAATTTAATTTATATTAACCTTTTATTAATATAACACTTGCTGTTTCTAGCTTCTTAAAATGAGGATCCAATGCTTTGTCATATACTGTACATGATATATAATCTTTTATGATCATTGGCTGGACAAAACAACAACAAAGACATTTGAAGATGCCCAACGAAAAAATATGTTCCAGATTAATCAATATTGAAAATAATATATTAATTGCAGTCCAACAATGCATACAAATGAAATACAGCAACTGTTTTGAGATATTTCAAATCCAACAAATGGAATGAACTCACCACTAGAAACAACTTCACTCATCGGTACGCCCATGTCATGAGCCATGAATCCCAGCACTGAGAACACAGCAAAACCAGCAAAGATACTGGTGGCACTGTTCAGGCAACATAGTGCCAAGCAATCCCTACAACATAACAAGAACAAGGGCCTGCACTGTCAAAGAGCACAAGAATGTGAAACTGTAAATGTGATGATGCGCTGTGTGTGAGGACACGGACCTGTAGCAGTTGTTGTTGTATTTGTTGTAGCTGCCCAGAGCAGTCAGTACTCCCTGACACACGGCGAAAGAGAAGAACACTTGAGTCCCTGCATCACGCCATATCTACAGTGGAGTGGGTAAGACATGGACTTCTGAAACATTTGCGGGACATTGAATGTTGAAAGTGTTAAAATAACCCAGAGCACATGCTTTTAATCAACTTCTTTCCTTACAGAGCAATACAAAAAGAACTTGTCAGAACTGTACGATAACAAACTGTATGATTCTTTATGCCAACATCAACTATGATACAATTTCTGTGATTGTGTGACTGTGTTGACAAGTACATTATATACAGAATTTGCATCTCTTTGTTGTGTTCCTGCATTCACAAATGTGATTGAGTGTGCACTACATATGCGTTTGTGTTTGTGTCAATCCATGTTGGTGGGTGTGGGGGAAGGTTTGTTGACATGAATGTCAGTCCGCGGGCCCTCGTTCTCACAGCATCTGGTTAACATTAGAGTCTCGCCTAGTAAAAGATAGAATTGGCAAGGCTCCAAAGCAATATACAGGCCCCTACTATAGCCCTGTGGTGGGCCTGATTTCCCCCCAGCTTCAGGTCAGAAATGAACGCCTCAGTCCGTGGCAAAGGATCTTCACATCTGACACTGGACAAAGAGGAAGCTGTTGTGTCTTTAGAAGCATGCGTATTATTTTGAAGTCCTCTTGGCTACTCTGGATACAGAGTCACACACAGACACAGAGACAAAAGGACACACATTCACACATTAAACAGACCCCAGATGCCGGCCAGAACTCAGTTTCATCTGGGCTTCAAGCTAAAACATTTGCATGCTAAAGCAGCACTCATAAGAAACATCTGTTTTCAGATCTGGTTTTAAGAGCATCTAGCATTGCATTACTCTGCTTTTTGACCCATAACCGCTTTCACCTGCTTTCGGCATACGCCAAAAACATTCTCACAGGTGTTCCCTTTGCTTCCTTCCATGATTACATGCTGAGATTCCCACAATGATTCAGAGCTGTATGAGTAGATGCTCTTACAATAACAGGAACAATTGAGATGATCAGAGCTAAATTGAGTTGCATGATGCATCCAAATGATGATGGGATTAGAGTTCACTGGAATTGTACCTCGTACGGTTTCATGTGACAAATGAAAAAATGATTGATTGAGATTAGCAACACAGGAGTCCAGTCAAAGAGACAAAGACTGAAAAAGAAACAAAAAATAACTTCCACAAGCAAATATCTTTACCACTCACAGGAATGTGCATGCAAACATACAGTCAGGTCCATAAATATTGGGACATCGACACAATTCTAATCTTTTTGGCTCTATACACCACCACAATGGAGTTGAAATGAAACGAACAAGATGTGCTTTAACTGCAGACTTTCAGCTTTAATTTGAGGGTATTTACATCCAAATCAGGTGAACGGTGTAGGAATTACAACAGTTTGTATATGTGCCTCCCACTTTTTAAGGGACCAAAAGTAATGGGACAGATTAACAATCATAAATCAAACTTTCACTTTTTAATACTTGGTTGCAAATCCTTTGCATTCAATTACAGCCTGAAGTCTGGAACGCACAGACATCACCAGACGCTGGGTTTCATCCCTGGTGATGCTCTGCCAGGCCTCTACTGCAACTGTCTTCAGTTCCTGCTTGTTCTTGGGGCATTTTTCCCTTCAGTTTTGTCTTCAGCAAGTGAAATGCATGCTCAATCGGATTCAGGTCAGGTGATTGACTTGGCCATTGCGTAACATTCCACTTCTTTCCCTTAAAAAAACTCTTTGGTTGTTTTCGCAGTATGCTTCGGGTCATTGTCCATCTGCACTGTGAAGCGCCGTCCAATGAATTCTGAAGCATTTGGCTGAATATGAGCAGATAATATTGCCCGAAACACTTCAGAATTCATCCTGCTGCTTTTGTCAGCAGTCACATCATCAATAAATACAAGAGAACCAGTTCCATTGGCAGCCATACATGCCCACACCATGACACTACCACCACCATACTTCACTGATGAGGTGGTATGCTTTGGATCATGAGCAGTTCCTTTCCTTCTCCATACTCTTCTCTTCCCATCACTCTGGTATAAGTTGATCTTTGTCTCATCTGTCCATAGGATGTTGTTCCAGAAATGTAAAGGTTTTTTTAGATGTTGTTTGGCAAACTCTAATCCGGCCTTCCTGTTTTTGAGGCTCACCAATGGTTTACATCTTGTAGTGAACCCTCTGTATTCACTCTGGTGAAGTCTTCTCTTGATTGTTGACTTTGACACACATACACCTACCTCCTGGAGAGTGTTCTTGATCTGGCCAACTGTTGTGAAGGGTGTTTCCTTCACCAAGGAAAGTATTCTTCGGTCATCCACCACAGTTGTTTTCCGTGGTCTTCCGGGTCTTTTAGGGTTGCTGAGCTCACCGGTGCGTTCTTTCTTTTTAAGAATGTTCCAAACAGTTGATTTGGCCACACCTAATGTTTTTGCTATCTCTCTGATGGGTTTGTTTAGATTTTTCAGCCTAATGATGGCTTGCTTTACTGATAGTGACAGCTCTTTGGATCTCATATTGAGAGTTGACAGCAACAGATTCCAAATGTAAATAGCACACTTGAAATGAACTCTGGACCTTTTATCTGCTCCTTGTAAATGGGATAATGAGGGAATAACACACACCTGGCCATGGAACAGCTGAGCAACCAATTGTCCCATTACTTTTGGTCCCTTAAAAAGTGGGAGGCACATCTACAAACTGTTGTAATTCCTACACCGTTCACCTGATTTGGATGTAAATACCCTCAAATTAAAGCTGAAAGTCTGCAGTTAAAGCACATCTTGTTCGTTTCATTTCAACTCCATTGTGGTGGTGTATAGAGCCAAAAAGATTAGAATTGTGTCGATGTCCCAATATTTATGGACCTGACTGTATGTATGCACATTCACATGCCCACAGAACAAAAAGGAAGAGACTCCCCTCAAAGACATGGGGTTTTCTGAGAGTTACTGCCCTCTGGTGATTACATTTGACCCCTGAAGTCCTGCAGTGAATTGTCAAGAGGAAGACGTAGAGATAGAGAGAGAAGCAGGGGGAGGGGGAGGGAGAGGGGGGGACGATCTGTTTTGTGGGAGGAAGAGTCATTCTTCTTAAATCGTTGCTGCAGAAACAGAGGCTGTTATTGTGCAAGAGCATGCATCCACAATTCACCCTCTGTTTTTTTTCCCTTTTTTCATTTTAGAATTGACTTCACCATGCTGAATAAAAAGCAGATCTGCTGTAAGAATGCAATACAGTGTGCTTATTTTTCTGTAAATAAAATCATTAATTTTCAATTATGGCAAATTGCTGACTTCAGTTTCAGCTAGTAGTTAAATTGACTTTTTAATAAGGCAAATACATCTTTAAAATGTGTTAGAAATTCCCAATGGAAAGAGTTGTCTTTTACTCCTGTGTGATGATGTTACACACGAGGGGGAAGCTATCTTCGACAAACTTCTCACTGAAAAATGATCCTGGTTTGCTTTTCTTGTTAAGACTCTGTCTTGGGACCGGATACAAGATTTAAGGCGAAAAGGGGGGGGGGGGGATAACAGGACACTGTATTCATCCTGTTCGAACACAGAGGAATCTAACAGAGAGAGAGAGAAGCATTGAGATACAAAGAGACAGATGATGTTCTGGTTGGTTGTGAGGTCAAAACTCGGAGTTCTAATGCCTCTTTCTGCGTCTTTACTTTACAGAATTTCTGTACTGTGCGTATTGTTTGTAATGTTGCTTTTCAGATGCAAACACTGTTAACAGTTGATGATGAGCGTGAGTTCTTACACCTGGATCAGTGATCTTGCTGAAGTCAGGAGTGAGGTAATATTTCAGTCCCTCGCCGGCTCCTGGGAGTGTCACTCCACGGATGAAAAGGATCAACAGCATCAGGTAGGGGAATGTAGCAGTGAAGTAAACTACCTACAAATACGAAAAATATACAAACAAAACAGTAGGTCATGATTTCATATGTACACTCAAAACACTCAAAAAAACATTAAACCTGTATTAAGTAATTTCTTTAGGCAGCAGAAACAAGCAGAACACACAACACTGGCATATTCTCACCTTAAAAATTTGATATGACAAATGTGTTAGCAAACAGCTTTCTTTTTGCACATTCAGTGTATGCAAGTCCATTATCCAGTCTCTTTTTGGCTCTGTTTTTGGTCTCCGCTAGGCTTATCCTATGTACAGTGTAAAGCCTACCAAAGCCAAACCAGAGCATGTTTTCTCCTCTAACAGAAAGTGAACTCGTGCAGCCAGACCATTCGTCCGCACTGTGGAAATAGGTCTGGCAATGCGAGACTAGGTCTCCACCAACTCATGAGTGACATTTCTGTCTCTTTAGCTGCTAAATGCTCCACTGTGTTCACCAGCTAGCGGGGGACGGACTGGCCATCTGGCGTACCGGGCACTTTCCCAGTGGGCCGACGTGCTTTTTGGGCCGACCACCGACACTTTTTTTTTTTTTGATTACATTTTTTTTGTCCGGCCCATGAACCGGCCCATAAAAGTGGTAGGACTAGATCAGCGGCCCACTGATTTTTCAATTGACACTGGGCTGGCCCAAAACACTTATATCACATAGGCTAGGTTTTTCCATACATCCCCTACTTTTACAATGAAATGGACTAGTCCATAACGGTGCGTGGCGCAAAAGATAAATACACGGTCAGTGACAGGAGAACTGGGAAGTACACAAACAGATAGGGAGCAAGACAAGTCTAAACGCAAAAATGAAACAAAGGTGCAGAGAAGTTGCGTGAGAAAAGACAGCCCTACAGGCAGACGCTGCCAAATGTGTCAAATTGACAGACATGTTTTTGGCAGTAGCAGGACCTTCATCAGCTCCCGTGGCTGATGATAGTGGTGGTGGTGTCGGTGTTGGCGGAGTGGCATGCAAAGTGAGGAGGAGACTCAGGAGGAGAGGGACAGAGATGAGGGAGGGAGGGTAGAACCTGCGGTAAGCACAACTCCCCTTAAAACACTTTCCCCCTTGATAAAACTGAGCCAAAAAAAAGTGGTGGACAAACTGTTGATGATAACACTACAACAATAAAAGAAGTAGGCATGCTATACTGTATGATTGCATTAGATTGGCTAAGGGCGCAGGTATCTGAGATGATGTTCTCACTGTTTTATTATTATTTTCACCTTTCATTCATCAAAGTAGCCTACATCTTAATAATAAGCAAAACATCACTTTAAGGTTCATCAAACCTTAAGCTTGTGCATTTGTGTCCTTAAAGTAGCCTAGATAAACATTGCAGCAAACAGCAAACTTTCTTAAGGAGCATTGTAGCTTTTCTATCTGCATTGGCAGACAAAAACTCATGATAGACCTCTTCAAATTAGTCTTCAGTCGTGAAATGATATATATAAAAAAAAATATATATATATTTTATTGTATCAATAAATGGCACTTTTTTGAAGTATTTAATTTGTCAACTCTCACTGATTCTTGCTTACTCATTACATGGCGTTAGTAGTTTTAAGGAGTAGGAGTTGATATACATATTACCACATATACCACCCGTCCGCAAGGATGGGCCGGTCTGGGCCAAATTGCCAGGACCGATTTTTGGTCCCAGTCCACACCTGCCAGCTAGTCGCTAACTTTGCCTGTCTGCCATTTGGTGCTGGCCGGTAGCGTACTGTGGATTTATCTGATTTTAAAAACACCTGCATGCCGCTAGTTGGAAATGATGCTGAGTGTGGTGAGAATGAACCACAAAAGTGAAGTTGCGGGCTGTAAAATCAAAACAATGAGCTGAAAGGTACTAAAACACTCCATAGAGCTTAAAAGTTCAAATCCTTAAGATTTCCCTCCTGGTTGATTTGCCGACACTGTGATTACTGGTGGTAACTGCAAGTATGTTTGCCTTGAGGCTACTCTGTCAGATGGGCAATGGAAGAAGAGCAACTCCTGTATATTTTTACAGTGCATCCAAACACTACATGAGTATGCGCTAGCCCCAGCTTTTGTCTTCCACATCATGTCCAGTACGTACAAGCATTGTTTCCTGTGAATCTCTGGAGAGTGGGTATACAATTTAAACCTACATTGTGTAATTTTTTGAGTTGATTCTTAGCAAAAACCCCTTTGTTCTTTCACAAATATGTACTCATTCAGAATCATTTCGAATATTCAGAATCATTTAGAATACATACGAGTGACTCACTTGAATTACAGCCGCCATGTAGCGCCTCCATCTTTAAAATACATTAGCCAAAGAGGGACATACCTCCGCCTTTCTCGCTTTTAAACTCAGTGGCACCGTGCCGAATGCAAGGGGGAGATTACTCGCCAGGGAAGCAAAAAAACTGAATTAAAACGACAACGCGACAGGCAAAGCAACAAGACCAAAGTTAATATTGGAGTGGCTGGAAGAGCTGCGTGTAAACGATGAAGAGAGCTAATTTCGGGTTCGGCCACCGTAGGAGTTAAAACGCGCTCGGAATGGGAGGGGCTAGAAAGTAATATTCAGTTGGTTGTCATATACAATTTCACCGCTAGATGGGAGAAATTCTTACACAATGTAGCTTTAAATCCCAGACAGGAATGTCGGACTCCGCCAGTACAGAACGTAAACACGTACATCATGGCTATGCTGAAACAATGTTGGGCCATAAATAGTTTCATTAAATTCTAAATTAAAATCTTAAGGATTATAACTTCATGTGCACTGATGACTCTGGATAAAAATCAATCACCTATTTTCCTTTATTACTTCTACACTAATCACATAGGAGTGACGGTAGATAGAAAGAAAGACAGATGAGCTAAAGAAGTCATATATATGTAACCTTAATATCAGGTACTGTATATGTATGCACAAGAAGTACCTGCCTTTCCTGACGATTTGATTCCCTTAAAGATGCAGAAGTAACACATTATCCAGGCAAGCAGGAGACACACAGCCAGGTCCCAGTTTATCTTACCCAGGGACATGTCATCTGACATCCTTAACACACGGTTACTGTGGGGAAGAGGTCAGACACATGAACACATGTATACGACTGCATCCTCTGCAAATAACATGCAGAATGATGGGTGCACAGATGTGCAACACATGTAAACACACATTTCTTCTTTCAAAAGCTTTTTTCCACTTCAAATAAACAGCCCGCTACAAATGCTTCATGACTGCACTGAAAGCTTTATTTTCTTTTAGAATGTCCAAAAATCTGTCAAAGTTTATTTTGGATGGCTTTAGTTTATATTATAGAAGCTGCAGGGAACAGAGTACATATTGTTCTCATTATACAGCACAGTTGATTTCCCAATATCTGTTCTCACAAAAAATCAGGAGATTATCGTGTGAAGAGCAGCAGCCATGTTTCAAAAATATCTATAAATGAGAAAAAAATATGGATGTTTTTTCTTCACTGACATCATGTTCTCTAAGCACCTCCGCATAAAAAATGACCTGTTGGTATGTGGGAGGAATTAAAAGCTATTGCTGAGGAATGTTCCACCCAAAGACAAGCACTCTGGGGAGGATGATATTAGCGTCAAAGCTGTTTTCTCATGATTTAAGAAGATAAGTGCATGAGTAAGTGTGTTTCTCACATCCAGAACTCTTCTTCCGGTGACCTGCTCGTCAGGAAAGGGTCCATTTCACTGCTTGTGTTCCTATTAAAACACAAGCTAGTAAGTGGAAGTGAGTTGAAATCAAATAATAATTTCTAACAATGGTTCTTCATTGTTTTAAGTTTGGATAGGTGATCAATCAATGTAGTTTTATTTTCTAAACAGTCTCACACGGACAACTTATCAACAATGTTTAAATGGGTGTTACTATCACCATGAGACAGAGCCAGGCTAGCTGTTCCCCTGTTTCCAGTCTAAGCTAACCGGCTGCTGGCTGTAGCTTTATAATTACCGTATGAGAGTGGTATTCAACTTTTCATCTAACTCTCAGCAGAAAAGCAAATTAGCATATCTCCTAAAATGTCTGACTTTTATTTGAATATGGCATTTTTCTACCATTTGACACCCCACTTGTTTTTTAACCACTATTGAACAAAGGTTTGATAAGTCATTTTGATTTATTGGGTGTACTTTTCACCCTCAAACGGTCCCAAATAAGCAATAAATAGATGTTTTTTTCGAAGTTTTTATTACAGAAACAGATGTAAGGACCTCCTGTTCTGAACACATGGAAGCATGGGTGTGTCACAAAGCTGCTACATCTACAGTATGAAAGCCAAGACTAATCCCTGTTTCTTACCATTCTTTTTATGTATCTCATCAATATGATGAATTCAGTACTTGTCACAAAATTATAAATTGTGATAGTTCACCCAGTACAGTTTGACAATAAAGATGCAACTTACGTGTAATTGAAATTCTCTAAGTAGTCAGGTGGTGAGGTGATGTTGTACAGAAAAGACCAGTTGGAGCCAGGTTTAAACATATGGGGGTTGGAAAAGGCACTAGAGTGACTGTGACATGTCTCTAAAAGGTTCAAGAAAGAGAGATGAAGGTGAGTTGGGTGTTGCATGCTTCAACATGTTAAACCGTGTAGGATCATTTATTTTGTGCTTCCCGTCGAGTCTCTAAGAAAACCAATAAGTTGAAACTTGTTAATTTGATATTTTCTATTCCCTACATAGGCACAATAAGCACACTGCTAGTCAAATACAGACGTGCTTAAACAAGCAAGCGTTGATTTGTTACAAAACATGTTTTACCAGTGTTCCACCAGTTGTCACATGTGGACCAGGGCAACGGGCTTTTGAAGGACTGATACAGGTAGAAGATAGCCCAGGCCAACACCACGATGTAGTAGATGTTCAGATAGACCACAATAACTTGGGATGCAATCCCCACCCCTGCAGGACACAATGAGTTTTTTTTTTCATATTTTGTAAAAGTCTGTTGCTGCAGTCTTCCTCTGTAGAAGAATGCAACATCTACAGTTAATCAGTGCCTCCAACACTGAGATACACATGTACGTACATATGTTATTTAGTAAAAAAATGCTGACAGTTGTCAAAAAACTTTGATACAAGTCTAGAATATTTCAAAAGGCTAATCTGGTTTTGTTTTGGTGGATCTGGTTGGAAACACTGAAAAATGTAAATGTATGCCTAATATCTTACTACATGAATATCTTCAGTGTATTCCAGCATGCAAAAAGCTATATTTCTTTCCAATAACAATGAAGAAAGCACAATGATCAAATCTGTCTGAGACTTGTTTTTACCCTCGGACATGGGACATATCTTCCTCCAGGCGGTCACCCCGCCATCACTGGTGTATTGTCCCAATGCCGTCTCCAGGAAGAACACAGGGATGCCACAGAAGAAGAGGAACACGAAGTAGGGGATGAGGAAGACACCTGCAGATATAGATATCCATGAAGAAGAGTCACTTGTACTGTATGTGATGTAAAGCAGGGGTTCCACACTGACAGATTAAAGGTCAATTATGTAACTAGTTAAGTGGGGTGAAAGAGGTGATGAAAGAAATTATAGTGGTATTACACAAATTCCCATGTTACTTGGGAGAAATCTCAAGGTCCCCGCCTAGAGAATCATGAACAGTTATTAAAGAACTAAAGCAAAACAATAGATATATTGGCATCTATACAGAATAATTAAGCTCAAATTTAAAATTATGAAATGCTTTCTGACTATGTGAACGCCAATGTAAACCATTCTTGGAGTGAATCCAGTTTGCAATTAAGATGATGACAAATAAAATCTTTGACAACATGCATATGTGCACAGACATGCAAATGAACATGTGCACATGTTCGCACGGGCAAACACACACACACACACACACACACACACACACACACACACACACTACCTAGTCTTGGGTTCATTAAGACAGAAAAGAATAGTGCCAACTGACACACACACACACACACACGCACACGCACACACACACACACACACACACACACACACACACACACACACACACACACACACACACACACACACACACACACACACTAGTCACATTTTCAGCCTACATCTTTTATTTAACTTCAGCAGCCATATATTTTATATTAGACTACTGCCAGCAAAAATCCCCTATACAGTATATCCAAAGCCGGTCCCTCACCTCCTCCATTCTTGTAGCACAGATAGGGGAAACGCCAAACATTCCCGAGGCCAATGATTTCTCCAGCCATGGAGAATATAAACTCCATGTTGTTGGCCCATTTTCCCCTCGGCTGAACCCCTTCCTCAGCTGCCCCTTTATCTGGCTCCGAGACTCCAGCAGGAGCGCCTGTGGCTGTTTCCTCAGTCATGGTCTCAGTCTATTCTATGCACACATAATAAACACAAAATGCACACCTGTTATGTCTGTTATGTTCTCTCCAGCTCGCCCTAATATGCAGATATATATATATATATATTTATTTATTAGGGCATATATATTTAAAAAAAGATTTACAATTTAATTAATAGTTTACCTATTTATTCTAAAAGCTCACACTGCAGTAAGCCACATTAGTCCTCTCCTCAGGTTAAATCATAGCCACAAAACTCGAAATGCCATTAACTGCAAACGACTTTTAAAGAAATAACTCGACGAACTGTGCTAAAGATTGCAAAAATTACACTAAGAACATAATGAGGCAATCAGCCTCAATATTCCTAGCTTCTTAAAATACATATGAATGCATGTTACTCACCCGTGAGCTTGCAGTGGGCAACGACTGACTGTGCGAAGTTTGAAGAAAAGCTTTGCTACAAAGATGGGTGTGTCCTGCTGGACACACACACACACACACACACACACACACACACACACACACACACACACACACACACACACACACACACACACAGGCTGTCCCACATGTCAAATAGGCATTCTTCATTAAAGTAGTCACGCAATATAGATATCGCAATATCGTACTGAAGCGTAATGCATTCACTTGAGAAAAGAACATTTTCTCAAAACCTTTTCTGAAATAATGATAATTATATACTATTATATTAATTCAGAAAAACTGGACAACTTTTTTTTCCTCCGGTGAATGCATAGCCTACGCTTCCCTACGTTAAGGCTACATAAAGTGTGTGGCGTGCAATGAAGGGGAAAAAAATAAAGTATACAGCAGTTGATTGACGACATACGTTTCAACTATTCCACCACTGCTGTTTGGTTTTAGTTTATAACCGAAAAAACATGTTTTAAGTGCAACATGTTAAACAACCATTAGATTTTTTCTAATAGCTGCCCTGCGTACTCTGCATGATAGAAGGGAGGAGTTACATCACATGACGCATTGACGTTTTGTGTGTGACGAACCAGGAAATAAAAGTAAACAACGCATAGGAAGACGAAAGTGTTATGTAGCGCCAGTCATCCATTCTCATTAGGACTCTGTGAGTTTTTGGAATTCATAATGCATGAAGGATTTATATCGCGATAAGGACAGGGACCCAGTTAGAGACAGTCTGGAAACCGGTAAGACACTCGTTGAGTTGAGACGAGTCGGGTGCGGCAGCCGCTAATGATAGCTAGCTCGATATGGCAATTTCCTGTATTATTTGAATTTGCTTACAGAATGAAATGCCATCACAACCATGGCTTAAAAACATCTCCTTGACGTTAGGTTAGTCACACGAATAAAACATCACCTTGGTCCCTCCCATACCTTCTATTTTAGTTGCTATTTGCCTAAGTGTGTTCGCGTCTTTTCACTTATTAATTCTAGATTTAGCTATGTTAGCCATCAGGGCGTCGGAGGAGGAGTCCACTGAGATTGAGGAGATGGACACCTCAGAGCCCAACTGGTGTTGGTTCTACTTGGCTGAGTGTGGAGTGTGGCATATGTTTGAGGTAGTTCACAGGACATGACAACTTTACACATTACAATACACACATTCTTACAGTCCTAACACTGTTTTCCTCGCCTATTGCCCTTACCTTTGTGATGCCTGGGTCTCTAATTGTGTGCAACTGAGAGCCAAAAGTCTGCAGGCTTTAATGTCAGTCAAAGACTACTCGGTGCAATGTCAGACTAGCTCTTCATTGTTGGTTGAGATCAAATAATCAATAAAATGCCCACTTGTAGTCTTTGGGTGGCACGGACAATGGCAGTCAGAGGCTACTTTCAGTCCCATTGCATTGTTAATTACCAATCACTCATTAACATCTAAATATATGTTCAACATTAGTGTAGCTGCAATGATTTGTCAAATAATCGATCAGTCCATAAATGATTAATTATTAAAGTTATTTTTCAAGTCAAAATGCCAACCATTTGATGGTTCAAATGTGAGAATTCACTGATTTACTTGTCCTTATTTTGTTGCAAATGTAATATTTTTTTGGTTTTGGACTCTTAGTAGAACAAAAAAACATTTCACGATGTCACCACGTGCTCTGGGATATTACTAAACATTAGACTAGGACTGCAGCTAACTATAATTTGCATTATCGATTAATCTGCAGATTCATTTTTCAGTTGTTTGTCTTTAAAATGTTAGTCCGTGGTCTAATGTGACATCTTCAAATTAATTGTTTTGTCTGACCAACAGCCCAAGAGACAATACTCAATTTCCTATCAGCAGCAAATGCTCACAACAAAGTACTTGGAACTAACAAATGTTTGCCCTTTTGCTTGGAAAAATTACTTAAACGATTAATTGATTATCTAAATAGCTGCCACTTAACTTTCTGTTTCATTAGTCTAATTATATTTCTCAATTTCCCTGTCAGATTGATCCAAGCGCAGCCTGCTCTGTGACTAGTTCTCAGATTGAGCAGTGCTACAACAGAAACCAACGAGGTGTCATGGAATTCTACACAGCCAAGTACACCTACAGACTGGACTTCTCAGGTATGAGTATGATGATGAGTTAGTTGAAGTTATACAAAAGGTACTCCATCAGACAGAAAATATTCAGCCCTCAGAATTATGAAAGATAAAGCAGTCAAGAATTCTTGGAAAGATTCTGTTTCAGAAATTGTGCATGAATGTGGCTCTAATCTTTGTTGATTTCCTCACCAGTGATGCGACAGATAAATGTAACGACAGGGAAGCAGCGGCCAATCAAACGCTCCCTCCACTCTGCAACTGGCTTCAGGTAAGATTTGTTGACCATTAATTCATCCCTTTATCAAACAAAGACATTTATATTGGAGCGGGCAGGGTGAGGCTGGGAGTAAAGAGACCATGCTTTAAATGAAAGGTCAGTGTTCAAGCATGTGTCAGCCTCAGAAATCCTTGATTTAAAGTCAAAATTCTTACCAGCTCCATGATATGGAGATGCCCTGCAGCTGACCCTGAACTTTGATCGCTCCAAAAACACAAGGAGCAAGTACATCAGGCACATACATGTTAGAATAGGCTTTCTTTCTTTATTGCATTCTTAATTTCCTTAATGTAATCGGTGTATTGACATAATGCAAAAATGCACACAGTCTTATACTGCTTTAACACTTTAGTTACTTACCCCTCTTGTCTCTCTTTCACTTATTTTCTCAGGTTTATTTGTGATAATCTTGCCTTGCCTGTTCCGTGTCATTGGGAGAGAATCAATACAGATGAGCCCTATCAGGTGAGTAAAATAACACATTACTGTGACACACTTTCCACTAAATGTGGTGCGCACACACACACACACACACACACACACACACACACACACACACACATTGTGGTAGTGAGTAGGGTTAGCATTTTTCCCCAGAGAAGGCAGATTCTTTATTGGTTGTTATTATTGAAATAGCATATGAATGTTTTCACATTATACTTTGTATTTACAATAACATAAAAAAAATATATATATATATTCTCACTCTGCAGTTGTTTTACTGTTCTTTGGTCCATTACTTCTTTCTTACTTTCCAGCCAAACTTTGACAGTGTAGCTCACTATTACTTTCACTATTTAACCCATGCCTGATTGGGTTTTTGCAGCTCATCCAGCTGGGAAGAGACACCTATGAATTTAAAGAAGTCGCCAGACTGTATGAAAGGACTATGGATCATCCAATCAAATCTATCCAGAGGATTCAGAACCTGGACTTGTGGGAATTCTTCTGCAGGTAGACAATTGTTGTATTGTTGTGAGTGGAAAGTGCTTGTTTGTGTTAGCAGAGAATTCTGCTGTGATTGGGATTTGACAGACAAAGCTTTTCTTTCTGTTAAAGTAAATCAACAGAATGAAACCCAGTTGAGAGCCTTCTCACTTTTACTGAAACGTTGAATTCATTTCGAAAGCAACATCTTAAACCAGTAACAGAGTAATGATCAGTACTCTGTGTTGTCATTCATTGGTTCTCCCCTAAGGAAGAAAACACAGTTGCGAAAAGTCAAGCGCACATTGGATATTGAGGAGCGAATGCTGTTTCATGGCACGGGACACAGCAACATACAAGCTATATGTACATTTAACTTTGACTGGCGGCTGACAGGAAGCCATGGCGATGTCTATGGCAAAGGTAGATCCTTCTGTGTTGTGATGTGACATCATGAAACAATTCACCACACTTTTTGGGGCCTGAGTTTAACATTGTATTCAATTTTTCTTCCCACAGGGAGCTACTTTGCCCGGGATGCCAAATACTCCAGTAAATTCTGTCACACCACAGGGAAGCACCACACCACCCTGCAGAGACACGGACTCGCCCCACCAATATTTGCTAGTGAGCCGTCCTACAAGACCATGTTCCTGGCCAGAGTGCTTGTTGGAGAATACACGGTCGGTCATCCTATGTACTGCAGACCGCCCTCCAAGGATGCCAGCTTCACCAACTTTTATGATAGTTGTGTGGACGATATGGCCAATCCAAAGATTTATGTCATTTTTGACAGCAATCAGATTTACCCAGAGTATCTGATTGAATTCTACTGAAGCCTAACAAGAAGACTTTTCATGGAAATATTTCAGATACATAATCAAATGGAGGGATGAAAATTGGAAGAAGAAGCAGCTTAAGGGACATTTGCCTTTTTGTTCCAGTCAGATCCAGTGCCTAACTGGAGTGTGGGTCATCTAAAGTGCCTTTAGGGGGAAAAAAAAAAGACAAAAAAATCAAGAAGACAATAAAGACTTTGTGTACAGTTTGTATACTGTACAGTATATTCTAAGACGGGCGCTTGTGGTCGGAATGCTTCTGTGACGTAAAAACGATGAAAATACTGACTAAAGATCAGTCTTTGTGGCAAATTTTGTATTAAATGCAAAAAACTGTGCTTGCTTGTTCAATATCTGTGCACAGTTGTTTTAAAATAAGAGTGGCACTTGCAAACCTGTAGGTTGTAGGTGATGTCCTGCCATCGGCTACAGCCCCTCCACATCCACAGTGCCACGCATGGGCTTATTTACAAGTCATGTAGACATAATTCCAAATGACGAAAACCAAAAACCACACCATGTTTATTCCTGATCACTCTTTCAGCACCGTGACCTGTCATTTAGGGACATCAGCATCTGTGTGTACCTAGTACGTTTTATGTAGGCATGGATGTTTTGTTTTTGTTTTTTTGTTAAAAAAAACACACGCTTCTACCTCCTTTTTTTTTTTTTTTAACTAGCATCAGTGGACTTTTCCCCCTTTCCATGAAAGGTTTTGTAATTGTGTCACAATGACATAAAGTTGTGATGTCGTGTTCACTTGTGGTCCTTGAGCAATATGTTTCTGTGTATCTTTTCTGACTATTGACCTCAATCGTCAAGAGAATTGACAATGGCCGAGGCTGGATTTTGTATGCGTTTGTAACCGAGTTAATTCTAAACCAAAACAAGATCAGTTCTAGCATCACATTTGACTTAAAACCATCTGAGTGTGATGTCACCACCTGCTAATGAGCAGGTTAGCTTTGCACCTGGTGTAAATTTATTTAAAAAAATTGAATGTAGCCAGCACATGTAATGAAAATTAACCACAAAATTGTGTGTGTGTGTGTGTGTGTGTGTGTGTGTGTGTGTGTGTGTGTGTGTGTGTGTGTGTGTGTGTGTGTGTGTGTGTGTGTGTGTGTGTGTGTGTGTGTGTGTGTGTGTGTGTGAACAGATTCAGTAGTAATACATTTGCCACAAGGTGGCATAACAGTACAAGAATGGATCTTAAGCAAGTCAGTCATATAACACCACAGCTGTGTGTTAGTGTAGGGGTGTATGAAGCCATATGTGTTTGTGTCTGTAGTTTGCATATGTCACAACTAATAAACTATAAACAATTCCAATATAAGCATATTAAACTATTTCTTTTTGAACATATTTCAGAGAAGAAGACTGATGGTAAATGATCTTGAGCTGGTAACAATGGCACATGCTCTTCCACTGCAACATGAGGAAAGCCAGCCTACCTCAGAGGTGTGGCTATGAATGACATCTAAAGAGAAACACCAACGTCAGCGTTATTAGCTCCCTGAGCGCACCAGAGAGAGTTGTAAAACATATTGATTTAGCTTTTGTTGTGATATCTATTTCATTTCTTTGCATGACAATGTGGGGCAATGAAGAAGTGGAATACATGGACACATCAGACACCACATGGTGTTGGTATTACCTGGCAGACTGTGGAAGGTGGCACAGATTTGAGGTAAATCTTGAACATTTCTTTGTCATTATCTGAATTTAAATATCACATCACAAAAATGTCTATAGAGCAGAATGCCTGAGGTATAGCTTACCTTTTGTTACCTCCTGTCCATCCTTCAGGATGACCCCGGTAACCCCCTGAGAAGTGAGGATATTGAAAATGTGTACATAAGAAACTCAAAAGCGGTGTTCAATACATATTCATTGTACAGCAGCAGCAAGATCGATTTTTCAGGTATTTGACTACGTTTCCTTGTTCACATTCAGTGATTCCTCATGTATCTATAAAGAACTTAGTTGACATGACTTCTGTGTTCTTGTACAGCAATGTTACAGACTGACAATGCAACAGGAAGGCAAAGAAGAATCCAGCGGAGCCACAACATTGAGAGAAGGTAAAATGATGTTTAAAACACGCAAATATAACAAGTGATTTACACTCGACAGTGAGACATAAGTGAGTATGGTTTCTTGCCAAATGAAAGTGAAACTCAGCACAGTGGAAACTAGTTTCTATTTCATTCTACAGTTACTCCTGCATCAGCGGTCCTCCTGTCTTTTGGGAAAATGTTGACCCCACTTGTCCATACCAGGTGACAATAACTGTTTTTTTTAATAATACTATTTAGTAAAGCAAGTTTTGACCAAGTAATTACAGTATATGGGGCTACAACAGGCAAACGGACACAAACCAAGTTAGAGCCACAGTAGAGTTAGCGTTAAAACAGTAAAATGCTTATTAAATGTGTATTTTTAATATATTTTACAGTTAATTGCTCTGAGTGAATTCTGCCCTGAGTATCAGACTGTGGCAGATTTTATGAAGACGGAAGGGCTGTTGAACAAATCCATTGTATCAATCAGCAGGATACAGAATTTCGACCTATGGGACATATATTGTCGGTAAGTACGTATCCCTCCCTACCCTTCATCTTCTTCATCATTCCCCTTTCTTTGTAATCAAAGTGCTCCTTCTCTTTTATTGTATCAAAGGAAAAAGAACCAGTTAATGAGAATCCAAGGTGTCAAAGAAATTCAGGAGAGAAGACTCTTTCATGGGACCAAAATCAAAAATGTTGACAGCATTTGCAAATATAACTTTGATTTAGGATTATCTGGACAACATGGCAACTCGTATGGCAGAGGTAAGTTAAATGACAAAAATATATAAACAAACAAACAAACAAAATAACTGTAAATGTAGGTCTGACTGATCTGAGTTTCTTTGTTTTTATTAAGGAATATATTTTGCAAGACATGCATCATATGCAGACAAATACAGCAAGGCCAGCAGGGATCCATTGCCGCTGTATGGCAGGGAAACGCAAGGTCTACAGGGGGAAAATACTAAGATAATATTTTTGGCTCGGGTGATGATCGGAAAATCAACTTTTGGAAAATCTAATTTCCAAAAACCTGATCATGGAAGTTATGAAAATTCTCATCACAGCTGTGTGGATAATATCAAACATCCTAATATCTTTGTTATTTTTGATCCACATCAAATCTATCCAGAGTATTTGATTCAGTACAGATAAAGTCAAGAGAGGATCGTGAGGATGTGCAATATCAACATCTCTATCATCTCTTTATCAACATGTCTACCTTACCTTACACTGTCTGGGTGAAAAACCTTCCAGCATACTGTAACTTTTGATGGCTTCAAAGATATTTTTACATGACTTTTTAAACAACATTTTTAAAAGGAGCTAGAATCTGCAACAATGTGAATGACACACGTTCAGCTATTATGAAAAGAATATGGTCCGACAAAGTGTAGTTTTTAAAATGCATTATTACAGGTTGACTTTTGTTTCATTTGTTTACAATAAGATAACATTCATGACCACATTTCACAGATTTCTCTTTGATCCTAAAACAGAGGAGCTCCATAAATAAATTAGCTGTCACAACCAAACATGTCTTTATTCATTTTCCAATTTGTTGTATTATCTGTAATATTACTGGGGATAAAAGGCCTAATGACTGTGGTTTCATCATGCAATGATGCAGGGCAGCTGCTAACAATTCTAGGCCCATTTACATCCTCACACACTCAGATTACAGTCAGAGTATTCAAATGTGCAGGTGTAGTGTAGACTTTGTTAGCAGCACATCCAGTACCTTTATCTATTACCAAGCACCTTCAACAGGAGCGAGGCAATCAAAACTTAACTCACACAAGCCAGCAAAGTTGTTGCACTGTTCTCTGCAGGTGTCAAATTTCAACACACCCAAATCAGTGATGTCTTTGTCCATTCACAACTTATGCAAATACTTCACCTGCATCACTGTCTGTGGTGTACTTTACATTATTTCCATTTCCATTCCTGCCTGCAAACATCAGTGAAATTAATATTAATAATAATAATAATAATAATAGATAGAGCCTGTGAGCGGAAAAACCACCCTTGCAACTTTCGGCCTTATTGTACGTAGTAGATACACTTAGGTTTTGGCCAACACTGCCTGGAAATTTTTTTTTCACCTTGCCTTTCAGGGCTTCCGTATTATTTTGTTACCACAGGCTTGTGTTTTCTAAGGGGGTTTATTCACCTCACCCTCATCCTCCACATCTTGAAATGAAGCCAACTGTCCTAAAGGGAAACTGTCAGCAGAGGTTGCTGTTGATACATGCAACATTTTAGACATAGAGGTTGAAGTCTTGGCAGAGATCAGCACTGGCTAGTCCACATTATGTTTCCGGGTTTCTAATGGCACATGTTTGCCATTATTTTTGCACTAAACTACCTTCAAAGTGAGTCAGTAGTCCCTGTTCCAACATCATCATTATTAGTTACCCAAGGGTCACAGCCAGTGGTTATATTCAGTGGTGGGAAGTAACTGAGTATATTCACTCAAGTACTCTATTTCAGTACAATTGTAAGGAGTATTTTAATTTCATGCTACTTTTTTATACTTCATTCTCCTCCATGTGCATCTGGGTCAAGTGTCTTTGCAACAAACAAAAGATGTATGCCCAACTGTTCAATTAAACCACATGTAATGCCCCTGAACTTCAGTTCCCTGAAACACCAAGACATAAGGCACCGTCCAAATGCTTCCACTACTCCCATATGCTTGCCATGCAGACATAGTGTGGAGCAGTGGGAGGAAACCTTTCATGTGTCATGGGCCTGCCTAACTTCCTTCCCTATTGTGTAGTTTTTAGGGGTTTACTAGTTTACTAGTAGGCTCCGCTGTCAGGAGTCATGTCTGCCGGATACGGAACACATGTCGCAATCATGTGTGAATTACTTTTATCTTCTGAATGACAAAAGGCAGTTTACAGTTAATTGGTAGGTGTAAAGTACAGTAAGTACAGACTATCTTCACTGAAAAATGTTACTCAGCTGCAATTAGACAGGATGACTTGCTTGTATTGTTTCTCCTGTGTGCTAAAGGAGACTGGAACAGAGGATCCGATATTACTACTACAATACTATTTGGCGCCTTGGCACCACTCCTGGTGGTGTTCAACCCCACAGGCAGGAAGAAGAAGAGGTTATCAAAGTGTTTCCTCATTAGGTTTCAATCTCGTGTGACCTGGGAAATACAGATAAAAGATGGGGCCATAGGAGCTTTCTTTTATGGACAATTGTAATGAACTGTATCACTATGGATAGAGTGTGAGCAGAGCCCAGGATAAGGCAACTTGACTTGTTTTGCAAAAGAAATTGTAGTTATGGAATTCATTTCAGAAATGTTACATCCATTGCATCCATTTTTTTGAGGCATACCCTGAATTTGATTTGCTGTAGCATGGTTTCATATTCCTAGATCTTTATTTCTTCTGTACTGATGTCCATATACTCCTGTCTGTGTAGTTAATTGGATAAGACATAGCAATCACATTACTATCCAGTGGAATCAATTTCACACCATAAGATATAATGCAATATTTTATTATTACATTAGACAGAATGTTGAAGAAAACCCATAACATTACCATTCCACAATCCCAAGTGACATGCACACACTCACACCTAGACACACTCATTATTTACATTATTTCATCATTCTATGGTCTAACATATTCACACACCAAATTAATATGTAACAAGGGTCAAAAAATTACACAAAATATTTTTCTACTTAAATATTCATTTATTTTGGCTCAATATTGTATGGAGCCACATGTGTATGTGGCTGTTTACTGGTATGGTATTGGTAGTTGTTGTAGTTGGAGCTGTTTTCCAGAGCCAGGCCATCATCTCTGATCTCTGATGATATAATTGGTCCTGTGGGTGAGATGGGCAGATTCAGTGATGAGTCTAGCAGATGGTGTTTCAAAATAAGGTAGTTTCTATGCATAACATTCTTGATTCAGTGTTTTTATTATTACATAACTCAAATTTTCCTCACACATTTGTGCTAACTTCTAGTTTGAAATGTGTGAAACTGGGGCTGTGAGTTCTTGCAACTCAATGAATCAAGTTTGATATCTTCTTAAATATTTACAGCTTGGTGTGCTCAAAGCCTGGCGTGTGATTAGAACCTCTTTGATGTCGGCTTCATCAGATGATATCAACATGTTGAGTTTGTGAAAAGACCAAGTCTAATTACTGTGGTTCCTCTTAGAGATGTGTGTGTGTGTGTGTGTGTGTGTGTGTGTGTGTGTGTTTGTGATGTGGCACTATTCTTTTCTGTCTTCAATGAAACCAAGACTAGCTAATGGCACTTGAGAGAAATTACTTTCTTTCTACATTATTAAATATTTAAACATGTCAAACACACAACAATATCTCAATTAAATGCAAGCTAGTTCAGGAAGCGATTGCATCACTACTACACTTACATGACATACTCTTCTCAATATATATCTGTTTGACTATAGTTCAGAAGTCAAATCTGCAGCAACTGCGCAATGCTATCATGTCAAAATGGACTAACATCTCTGAGGAATGTTTCCAGCACCTTGTTAAACATGCCATGAAGAAGGCAGTTCTGAAGGCAAAAGGTGGTCCAACCTGGTACTAGCAAGGTGTACCTAATAAAGTGACCGGTGAGTGTATATATATTATTTGTTCATGCATGGCACATCAAATTATATTTGGTGTAGCAGCAATGCAAACTCAGTTTGTGGCAAAGGGAAATGTTATTCTACATATGGCGTTTTGATAAAAGAAAACAAAATGAGAGAAAAGAACCTAATTTCTGCATTTATCATTATTAATACACATAGCTTTGGAGTCAGTGGGACCCCCATCAACAAGGAAGTAAAGCCTGTGTCAATAAAACATAGGCAGTGCGTTGCTTGCTCATTATCTCTTCTAAGTAACTGCTGCTGCCACTCTGCTCATTTGCTAAATCTGCTGTTAAGTGTGCCATAAACACTTGCTGCTACCTATGCTGCTGCTCATGTAGAATAGACCTTTTTCACAACAGGCCTTTTGACCTGTCATGGCAGGAAAGGCACAGGTATAATTAATAACAATAACGATGGCTCCCTGGATCTGGCTCCCCTGAGTGGAATGCAGCCATCGTTACTGTGATCAACTACACCGGTGTTTTTCCTGCTGTGAAAAAAAGGTCTATTTAATATACTGTACTAGCTTGCCTGCAAGAAGTATCATAATGTAACTTTTCAAAAGCTACAAGAGGAAATAATTGTATTCACAGGATGCTTTCCCTGCTTTGACTGCTATATGGTGACCCCATGCCAGTGGTCATATTAGCTGTGTGTTACAAATTACTAATTTGCTGCTTGTGATGATGTTACTGTATCATCAATATCATGAGTTGATGTCTTGGCCGCTTGCATGGCCTACAGAGATGCTTGTGGACGATGTTTTGGTGTCTGCTGGCCGCCAATTTCTAATCTTATGCTGCTACATCTACGTGTAATATTAGCGTTGGTATAAATCGCAAGTCACGTTTCTGAGAGGCTTAATGTTCTCTATTTTCTTTTGGATGTTGTGGCCCATGGATTGTGAATTTTTCATATTTAATTGTAGTTGTGAAATGTTGAACGTTGTGGGCTGTTTGTTGCCTGTTTTAAGAGATTCCTATTAGCTCATTGCAAACTTGAGTCTTAAGCTAAGTAGTTAATGGCTTTAGGGAAGTAAACAACTGCTGTGTTGAACACAGCCCACTCACATATTTCCGTTGTATCGGCTTCATGGGAGACTACGCTTTTATTTCGTCACTCTCCACTCTGCTGTGAGAGGCAGATGGAGGTGTACGCTTGTGTGAAGTGACAGGATTAAAGGCCAAATATCAACTCAAAATATACACGTGGGTTGGCAGACTGAATTTACATTGTTGAGAGGCACAGGCATCCCAAAGGACATCACAATGCTGACAGCAAAAGTCATGATTTTATTACGGAAAAATGTTCATTTATCTTTTACAAAACACAACACATTTTCAGCTACACATTTTCTATAATTTAACCAAACATCACAATCATCAAAAAAACACCTAACATGATTTTTAAGAAACTCTCTCTGTGTCACAAATCCATTATGTGACAGGAACCAAAGCCTGATGTCCCTGAGCAGAGAGAGGAAATACACATACAAAAACACATTTTAATGTAATTGTCATGTTGCCTTCTTTAGACTCTTTGTGGAGAAATCAGAGAGGGTGGGCTACTGTGACAGTGACGGCACAGTGTTGGATTTTTCACATACAATAACATGTATTAATAAATTAAGTTTGATCCTTTGATCACATGAAATGAAACATCTTCATTTGACACAAGAAACACAACACATTTCAGTTCTTGCTTGGCACGAGAGGCGTAAAGACTCAGTTCAAGCTTTGGCACCGCTGAGGAGTTTTCTCATGATGTGATTTATCATGATGTGTTTTCATTTTTTAAAACGTGCTCTGGTTTATTGGCATTTCTTTAAACCAATCACAATCGTCTTGGGCGGCGCTAAGCGCCGTACGGAGCAACGGCGCCTCTGCAAAATAGCATTGGGGAAGAACTTGTTTTGGGAAGGTTGTTTTAGTCGTGCAACAGAAAACTCAGATTGGACAGATAGTCTAGCTAGCTGTCTGGATTTACCCTGCAGAGATCTGAGGAGCAGTTAACCATAGTCCTCATAAATCGACCAGAGTTTTAAATGCCAAAACAAAGAAAGCCCAAGGCAACGGATATCCGACCTAAATGAGTGAAATCCGGCAGAATTTCCATCTGCAACGGAGCAACCACGGAAGACTTTGTCTCAGCTCCCTCTGCAGCCACAAACGTAGTCACAAATGCAGTAGTAATCCCAAAACCTGTGAACACACTTGGTAAAAACGGTGGCATTCCCCTTTAACATTTTTAATGATATTTTAAAAATAATCTGGTGATTTTTGTTCTCTTTGATTTCAGTGCATCATTTAATGACTGAGCATCACTTTATAAAATGTAATAATAAAGGTGACATTAGTTGTTTGAGCCACCATACAACACTGGTTGTGACATGTTATCTGGTTGACCTACTACACCCTTGAATTCCAAACATGCGAAGCCTTAAACTGTCTTCTACAAGTGTCACAGGCCCCAACTCTAAAGAATGAGTCTCTCCTGTCTCGTAGAGAGAGCTTTTAGCCTCCAGCTCTTTCATATCCTGTCCTGCTTCACTCTGTGGAGGACCCTCTGCGTCATCATGAAGGGAACAGTGCAGCAACTCTCCCAGTTCAAAGGTCACTATTCTGCATCCCGAGCTGACGCTTTAGTCCTGAGTCCCTGCCTCTCCATGATGTTCCACAGCTTGCGCAGGTTGGACTGGGTAATGACATCATCAGGTTTGAGCTGGAGTGCGCGCAGGTAGTTGGCCTCTGCATCGGGAAGTTTACCATTCAGGTGGAGAATGGCACCAAGGTTCATCAGAGCAGCCGGATACTGGGAGAGGGCAAAGACACAGTGAGAAAAAGGAGACAGGGAGCTACATAATGCCTTAATTACAGTGAGTGGGGACTTACAGGATAGCTGTTCTTTTGGCAAACTATTTTAAACTTGCCCTTCTCAGTTCTACATTTGACACAGACAGTTATGTGAGACATGCACGCATTTTCGGAAGCTTGCCAGGTTTTTTTTTATAGACGGTGGAAAAAGGCAAGGGCTCTGGTGAAATTTCCTTAAGGCTTAGAAATTCAAATATGCATTAAATTAGCCCTAATGCAATCTCAGAGCACAGTAGCAGGCATGGACAAAGAAAAGGCTGTCCTTCGATAGTGCTACAGTGATAGGTAGCTACAGATTGTCTGTGGGTGTGTGTTAGTGCCCATATTCTGAAAAAAAATCATTTTTTCTGGGATTTGGGGTGTTATTTTGTGTCTCTGGTGCTTCCACACGCATACAAACTTGGGGAAAAAAAACCATCCATGCTGTCTTGAGTGAGATACGGGTTTCTGAATGTATCCTGCCTTCAGTCTCCGGGTGAGCTGGTCAAAATCGGCAGGGCCATCTACGTCATCGGCCGAAACATTTGGTGTGTGCTAACCACTTTAGCTAATACCACATCAGCTAGTTGTTTCTCCAACTTCGGTCAGTACAAGGCAGGATTAGCCGAGAGACTTCTTCTAAACGAGGGCACACTTCCAACTTTGCATTGAATACCTGCAGACGAGGGACATGTAAGTAGTTCTATACAATTTCTTTTGCAGATCAGAGTGAACTCGTGTGTGTTTTAGCAGTGTTTTGCCATTGAGAACGAGGTGGCTAACCGCTAGCAGCGTTAGCTTCTAGCTAGTAGCCCAGTACCTAGCTACTGCGCATGTGCGACTTCCAACAAACATGAGATAGAAGTGAGATGTCTCACTCTGTAGCTAAAACAGAGAGCTCAACACTCAGGGTGAAAAGAGGAGCTGCAGCAATGTGCAGTACAACAAACATATGGTGTTTTTGGAAAAGTAAACCATGTAAACCTATTCTGGTACAACCTCAAAATACAATTATGAACCTGAAAATGAGCATAATATGGGCGCTTTAAGTATTTTATATGATTTAAAGGTGTCTTTCAGGCGTCCTATTTAATAAAATACTATCATTGAAGGTTCCAAAGTGAAACCACCTGGCCCTGAATAGCGTACCAGTCGTGGAAATTTACATAAACCATGACTCTCAGCAAGATAACTAACAAACACACCCAAATCTCATCCTAAAAGTCAACGGCACCTCATCCCCCAGACCTGGCCTTGTTCCCAGGCCTGAGTCCTAGCTGAATGACATATGGTTAGCAAATTGGCAACTACTTCACAGATTTTCCCTCCCCAAACACAACTGTCTGTCTCTTCTTGACACTGATAATTCTCTTGTTTACATTCCACTTCTCAAGCTGTGTTAAAAGACACGCCTTGGAAGTGGGAGCTTGTTATTCTCACCTAATGTAACAAATAAACGTTTACGGACCTGGAGTATTTCAAGTAGTGGCCTGGAAGACGCTGGAGAATTTATTGAATTAATGAATGCGAGAGAGAGAGGAGCTGCAGTGCAGTATTTCCACCCCTTTTTCACTGGGTTAGTTTTTCTCACCTTGTGCAAACAATGATTGTATCAAGCCGATATATTTCAAAGTGCTTAAACCCTTGTTCTGCTTTTTGTACCATTAAGGGACTTTGCAGCCAAGACATACTAAGCTAGATAAATGAGGGTACCTTTGCCATTTTAAACAACTGGGTGATATGCAGTACACAAACTGGGCTAAATCATCAGAAATGGAGCCTTGCTTGTGTGAAAGTAATTCCTCTTTTTTTTTTTTGCCTTTCTTTTGACTGAAACAAATATTTCTGCAGTTGGGTTGGTCTTGCTGCAATACACTCCCAGTGATGAAACACATGTAAGCTCTTGACCTTCAGCAAGCTGGATAAATATAGTATTTTTAAGCATCGGATCATCAGCTTTTAAAATGTACCCTGCCCTATGAGCTACAGTTAACAATTACATTGTCTTAAAAATGTATATGATCCCCTGTTGACATAAAAAAATACTTTGCTTTGAATAATAATTTGTGGTGTAATGTTTTTGCCACTAAACATTCAATTAATTCTTTCAATTGTTGAAAAAAGGTTGTCAAAAATTCTTAAAATTACATCCAGAATCTAAGAATATGCAAATATTTTTCATTTCAAAAGTTTAACAGTGAGGAGTTTCAGGCAAAAAGCTGCACTGAGGCGGCCTCTACCTCACCCAGTATGAGCGTTCGCCCCATGTAGGCTGAGTCCTGCAGCGGTGCGGGTTCAAATCCGACCTGCCGCCCTTTGCTGCGTGTCATCCTCCATCTCTCTCCCCCTTTCATGTCTATCCACTGTCACTACATAATAAAGGGAAAAGCCTAAAAAAAGAAAGAAACTTGTGCTGCTTTGTAAACAGATACACCTGTCTCACTTCTGACAATTGCAGCTGCTCATGGAGGGTTTGCTGTCATATTAAACCAACTTAAACTTGTGGTTACCATGGTAACCACAAGTGTAACCAAATCAACCAGGATTGAAATCTTAATGATTATATATTCTAATATTAACACATCACATTGTCATTTTATTTTCATTTGCAGGGACCAAACTGCTCTAATTACCTTTGGAATTAACATGTTCCAAAGTCAGTGGCCTTTTCTGCTCAGAGTATAGGGTATTATTTGAACTTAACCTCTATGTGAGTGGTGTAAATAAAGCATTTCAGTCTATGTGTGCAAAATGAAAAACTGTACTTGTACTACCTTTCTCTGGAGGCACGTAATCGTTTCCTTTCTTAACACGTAGAGCAAGAAATGAATCTTTCATGACCTGAAAGCTATGGATTAAGTTGATATTTGAGAGACTGTCATTCACTAAGCAGACGTGTACAGGGAAAATGTCAAAGACAAGAGGCACTTTACCCATGACAAATGACAAAAGAAGCCCTCAGCATTTCTGAATCATGAATGCTTCCAGATTGTGAATTATAATGAGTTGGAGGTAGCTTTTTTTTTTAATTTACAGAATAAAATATAAACACATTAGTTTCCAAATTAAAATGGACAACCCGTATTCCCATCTTCCATGGATTTGCTCAGCTTTTAAGGCTTAATCAGGATATAAACAAGACAGGCAGACCTTTTCTTAAAAACTGGCATACGCTTTAAAGCAGTGATTCCCAGCCAGTACGTGTTCATGTTGGGGCTGTCTGCAGTTGCCAGGGTGTACGTGGAAAAATTGTAGAGCAGCTGGCCTAATGTGAAAAATAAAGGAAATATACACCTGAACACAACGTTGCCAGTGAGAGTGAGCGAAAACCAGTTAGCAAGCTAGCAGAGAGGTCTAACACTTGACTGAAAAGTATGAATGAAAAGTTGACTTCGTTAGCTAAACATATTGTAATGGATAAAGGGCTGAAATAGTTATCTAAAAGTATGAATGGAAATAAACAGTTGAAATAGTACTAAAATGTAGCTAAAATCATGGATAAATGGTCCAGCTTCTGCCTCTTCAAGTTTGACCTTAAAATGAGTTCAATTGTATGAAAACATTATTGCTTTATATAATTCAAAGTGTTAAATCCCATCCAGTTTAAAATTAATTCAAATGAACACATTTGGAACATGAGGACTGGTGTGTATTCACCTGACAGGGCTGTGCGGGTACATCAAACAAAAAAAGATGGGGAAACACTGCTATAAAAGGGTGTGGTGATATAACACTAGCCCCTCCAGTGAAGGGCATGAAGATGAAAGTCTAATCCTATCTCTCCTGTGGCAACATAAGTCACAGAGCAGACCGTCACTAAGCAGACTAACATGACAAATGACTGCAGTAAGCTCCTTCTAGGTATTGTCTGAAAACACAGGGGTTCCAATGACTCTAACTCTCCCAGACCCTTTTCCTTTGAAGTGACTGATTGATGCTTGGCAGAAACGGGATATAATAGCTCCCAACTTCCTCCACCGCATGTGCTGACATTGAGAGACATGATATCCCTCAAGGCTTTGTCTGTTAAACTATACTGTGATATATATATAAGTATTTACTCTGAAGCTGAATGTATGAATTCCATGACAGGCAACAGTTTACCACTGAACTTGTCTGTCTTTGGGATCTTTGTGTTTGCATAAGCACATCGAGGCACCCGTACACAGCCACGAGCAGAACCCAGTTTCCATTTTATATTCTCCGTTTGCCAGGAACAACAGCACTATAATATAATGTCAGAATGATGGGTAACACGTAGAATGTCGTAAATTGAATTTACAGTGCAGGCGTGTGTGTGTGTGTGTGCGTGTGCTTTTCCATAAGTGCTAACAGGCCCACCAGTCCAGGTACTTACATCTGGTCTGAGACTGGCTGCACGCTCATACTGTCTCTCTGCTGCCTCATTAAGACTGGCCTGTCTGAAGAGAAAGAAGAACAGAGAGAAAAGAAGAGTAAGAGTGTGGCATATCATGTTAATAATTATTGCACTCATTTCAAATTACTGATAATTGTATTCATTCATTATTGTACAGCTTACTTTTCATTGGAATAGTCAGATTCATTGCATGTTAATATTAGGTTAACTTTACTACAATGATCAGGACTCCAGCACAGTACATTGTATTGTATCCTCACAGGTGATGAAAAGGTGAGATTGTTGCACAGCTCATTATAAGTCTCTACTTGAAAAAAAAACGCCTAGCCACCTATGCTCTCTACAGTCATTATGATGTCAGATCACAGGATATTTAGTCCCGCATTGCCAGACCTATCTCCACAGGATATTTAAAAACTTTAGCCATACCGCATCTTTATCTTAGAAAACTGGTTTTTAATTCTATACTTATCTCTATAAAATCTCTTTTCGATATGTAAGTTGTGTGTTGAATTTCTGTGTCTATGCTTATACTGTATTTTTTTTCTTCTTTTCTTGTGCACTTGAAAAAGAGACCACCTGTTTAAATATAGGATGACATATAACAATAGTCCATACCAAAATTCTGTTGGGTGTAACAGATCCTTCTTCGGGTAAAGCAATGCTGAAATATTTCTTTATATAGGCTTGTAACATTACTTTCTAATAGAATCATTAGAAAACAATGTTCTGTGTCAGGTGATTATTTTTTAGCTGTGTAATAACTGTGATAATGTAGCTTAGATTTCGTATTGGGGCATTGATTGCCCTGCTAGGATGATGACTATCTTAATGTCTATTTCACCTTACTTATTATTTATCATCGAGTATGATGAAGAGCGATATATGGAGGTTTCTATAATGCCAGAAACACTTGACCAACCAGTCCTCCCGTACAGTACATGTTACACCTGGGTTCATAAAATAGCAACAGTTAATCGGCTCCATACATACCTAGATAGGTAGACCTTTATCCAAAGAGTACATGAACCAGACTTTGCAGTGCCAAAGTTAATAAAGTCAAGGAAACCGACATGGTAATTAATATTTATTAGACTGTGACTCAAGTAAAATATGCCTTGATAATCTAACACTTTATCAGGGGTTCACTGGAGTTCATGACTGACTATCATAGTCATTATGTTCTAGCGTGCTTCCTTGGTCTTTGTTTTGTTTGGTCAAGTGTTGGAGAGTCAAGAAAGATTCAGGAAGTCAAGCTTTAAGGAAAGTAAAATTGAGCAGAAAAAAACCCAATATGGTTCAACCCAAAATATGTAAGAAACTAACTGTTTCATCACTTAGCAAATTACCAACACCATATTTTAAACATGAGAGTGGTTGGCTGCAATGAAATATAGGCCTGGTACATGCAAAGTATTTTAATGAAAGCCTTCCATCAAACTGGATTATTGGGTCGTTATTAAGGCCGTTTTATGCTTCTGCGTCGAATCGACGGCGTACCCCCGCAGACCCCTCTAGCCTGACGTGCACCTCTCGAAAAATGAACGACGTACGTCGTTTGGCCGTGTCTTGGTAGCGTTGCATTTCCCCCGACTCATTTCCTGGTTCACCTTCTCCATAAACAACATGAAATCAAGGAGAGGGTTAACATTTCCTGCCACAGATGTCCCACCTTGGTCAGAAAACACAGGGGAGACACTTTGTTTCTCTCACTAGGACTCTAGAATCGGTACTCGCTCCGAAGCTAATCGCCGTCACTCTCTCACTTCTCCCTCGCTCTATCACCCACTCCCCCCACACATACACACACGCCGGCTCGACGCACACACCAACGCACAAGTATAAACATCAGGCCACTTACGTAGGCTATGGCGAAAGCTCTGCGTGGAGCCTGCGCAGAACCATGAAACGGCCTTTATAATGCTGGTTATGGTCAGTCAATAATATGTATATATTGTATATGTAGCTCACCTTTATTATCAGTAAAGCATTTTAAATCCAGCTAATGGCAGGTGTCCCCCCCATTCATTAAACCATGATCCTAATCCATTTGGATTTTACAGTCTCAGATGAAAATAACCAGTTAGACCAGAATGATCTGTCATTTAGATTTACTCTTTCCAAAAGAAAACCTCAGCCAAACCCTGAGACTTGTAACTTTTTACAAATCCTTTGTGGTGTTGCATTTAGATGGATGCTAGAGAGCAGCAATGACTTTTCCAGCTATGTAGAGCAAAAAGTAATGAAGGCACTTGCTCCAATATTTCCTTGAGTTGCCTGGGAATAGAATTTGCCGTCCCTTTGACACATTTTAAGACTCATACGCTGGCTGTGCACGTGCTTGCCAAACTTTGAGGGAAAATTCTCCAATGGCTTCTTTACAAGCTCTGGACTGCAACATCACTATGATGGACTGAAACCGTACTGCTGTTTATATATGTAATACATAATAGCGTTTATGGCAGCTATTTCCATAGAGAGGACATTTACTGTTCTATAACATTGGTATAATTTATATTTCAAAGATGGTTATTAAATGGCAGCAGTGGTAAAGAATAAACCCACAAATGGCAAAGTGGCACAACAGCAACGGTTGTAACTACAGAAGTCCAAAAACCACAACATTTCTTGACATCTACGATCATTCAAATGTTTCTGTACTGTATGCTTTTTTTTAAGTAGGGAAACTCCACTTGCAAGCGGTGTTGCTGTATGTCAGCAGTTTAGCCAACCTGAGCATGTGAGCAGCACTGAAGACCACATCAAACTCTGAGCTGTCCAGCTCTGCAGCTCTCTCCGCCATCTCCGCCGCCTCGCCAAGACGAGACTGCTCCAGCAGAAACTGACCTGGAGAGAGGGGAAGACAGAGAGGGAGGATTTACTACTAGGGGGGGGCAAACGTTTTGTTAAGTACTTTTTTAGCCATGCAAGTGGTATGGCTTTGGGGGTGGCAATGTCGTTCTATTGGTTGGTTGATCAGTCCACCACTTTGGTCCAGACTGAAATATCTCAACAAATATTGTTTTGTACATGTATTGATGGACCCCAATGACTTTTGTGATCCTGGATTTTTTCTCTAGGGCCAACAAGAGGTGGACTTATTTGTTTTTTTTTGTGTGTGAATATAATAAACTAATATGAGAGGGATTGCCATGGAATTCGGCACAGAGATCCAGGGTGTCAAGAGGATGAAAACTGAATGAATGAATTTGGTGATCCCATGCCTTTTCCTGTAGCACCACCAGCATGTCAGTTTTCACTTAACCAGTAAAATATCTCCTCATCTCCTGGAAAGCTTGCAGAGAAGCTCTGACTGACAAAGATGGAGATCGGTGGTGAGACAAAGGATGATGAATGGAGGCAGTGAAAGAGAAGAGTGCCACAGGAAATGCAACAAGGAGGAAGAGACAGCGAGAGAAAAGTGAGAGAGAATTTTTTTGTTTTGCTCGCTGACGTTAGTGAACACAGATGAGACGGGAGGTATTTCATGTGTTTTCCTGTGGGAGTCTGGCCACCTGGTGCGGCACCCACAATTGCCTGCCTCGGTGGCTATAAATTATAAAATATGCCGAGCTTGGCAGCAGATGTTACTGAATGTAGGAAGATGGGAATGTGCGGAGGCTCCATTAAGGTGTTCCTCTGTTGGCTTTTCTTGTGCTGAAAGCTAACTGCATTAGCCTCAGCGCAGCTTCCAAAAACAAGCCATTAGACACCAAAGCAGACTATTTAGAACCGGGTCATATGAGGGACTGTTTGCATTCAAATGAGTTACTGTGAACAATGGCAGGAAAGGGGGTCTTGTTGCAGCTATCAAACTCTGTCTCCTCGCTTCCTTGCACTCTCTCATATGTGTGTTTTTCTGTGTGCATCCGTTATGTTATAATGTGGACAGATACCATTAATCCTTACACACTTACACCTGGAGCTCATCCAGTGAACCCAGGATAGCTAAAGCCAGCCAGATTTACGATAAAGGACGGGACCAGCGCAAATAAACATCACCTATAGCAAGAAGCTACAAGATAACATTGAAAAAAAGAAAATAGCCAGATAGGCAGAGAGGAAGAAAAAGAGTGTAAGCGGAAACAGCTTGGTCCAAAGACAGCAATGCACCCCTCGCCGGGGACCAAACTAAACTCGAACCCCGACATATCCAGCGCAGAGAAAGCACCAGGAGGAATGGAGAGAGATAAGGAAGAGGAGAAAGGGACAACACACAATGGTGCTTTCAGGACAGATTTCATTTCCTATGAATACCCTGAAGATAGGGACATGGAGCAGCAAGGAGCCTGTTTCTCCAAACTGATATGAAAATACTGCATTAACAGCAGCACAGGCGGAACGTGGTATCATGTTTTACTCTCGGTTACGAATAGTAAACAGTGTACCCTGATCCTGTCTCGCTCCGATAAACATAGCATACATGCCTGTTGGTATGGGTGTGTTTGCGCCATCTGCAAAACCAGAGTTGCTAAAACACGATCATTATTTTTTGAAAAATTATCAAAATAGCAGGGTCTTTGAGACTTCCTAATAATTACCACACTGTTTTGGATCTTTCCAAAACTATTATCAGATAACATAAGCTATGAGCTTGGATCCAAGATGGTTTACAACGTGAGTTGTAAAGAGGACGTGGTGTGTTTAATGACTCTGGGTCGGAGGGCGACACTACAAAGTATAGGTCTTGGATAAAAGCCCCTGCCTAATAATCATCCTGAGGACAGCTTACGGCAGTAAAGCCTGATCATTACAGTAAAGCCTACAAGGGCAGCATGGCAGAGGACTGGTTGACAGGCAATCAAGCATGTTATAGTTGGTAGAAAAGGACTTCAAATTCTATTCTCATAGCTCTGGCATCTCTATTTTTATGATTCAGTTTTTGCTCAAATGTTTGCCATTTCTCAAAGGGAAACCTTTTGATATGTCTTCTTACCATAGTGCATGTAGCAGTTTCCTTTTTTCGGGTCTAGTTGAATGGCTCTCAGATAGTACTTCTCTGCTTCTGTCTTCTGCCCCTAAAATGAAAAGAAAGGAAAATGATTACACCTGATATTCAAGTTAAAATTGTGTTTTGTGCGAGGATTGTGTTTTGTTGCCTGTAATATTTTGTTATATGTATTTAGTTTTTCTGCAATGGTACAAAACACACTTTGATCACAAGCTTTTTGTTAACCACTCATAATAAATATAAATATACAAGACCTGCAGGCATGCATAGCGAGGTCCAAACAAAACACCTAAAGCAAACCATAAGATATAAGGCTGGTTTAACACATGTTTGCTTGTATGCTCTGGCAGGCTGGGATGGCGTCCTGAAGTTCAAACACCTGGGATCTGCTCCGGCGTTGGGACTACAAGGGCCATAGATTCATTTTGTTTTGCACCTCACTCATGAGTGTTTTAAGCATCTCCCAGGTTAAGATTTAGTCAGTGGTTTAACATGATAATGAATGAGAAAAAATAAGATTTTTGTTGAATACCAACACACGCTGGACATCTTGTGTCAAAGACACACACAGCTACAAAAATCACTTGTATTTTACTATATCTGCTACGCGTTATTTTAATGCACTGACATGCATCAGTTGAAGCATGCTAACAGCAGGAAACAGATGCTCACAAAGAATACAGCACCCCACCGTCCATGCCTAACCTTTAAAGAAAAACCTCCGAGGTGTGTTTTTGTGCTTGTGTGTGTTTGTGTGCGTGTGTGTGTGAGTGTTTGTGTGTGCCTGCAACCCAGCTGAGAAACATATTACTTCTGTGTGCATGAAGCTCAATTTCCCCACCTCTTTTGTTTCATGCTTCAGCACTGATTGCTTCCATATTGCCAATGGACTTGCCATGCAACAAGATATGAGAGGAGTGGGCCTATTAGGTTTGCTTCATTAGCTTTTTCCCATGCCATGCCCGCAATCGCTCCAAAAGAATGAGCAAACATCGGGCCTCAATGGCTTATTTCACAATTTTCTTTGGCTCTTTTCTCTTTACATTCAATTAACCCCATTCCCCAGACATCCATCAGAAGTCATCATTTAAGAGATTTATGGAAGGTTTCTACTCAATGTTAATTATGTTTTTTACTACTACTATTAAAAGACAAATTTGTGGTATGCTCTTTTTTAATCGATGTATTGCTGTGTACCATCGTTTTTTGCATTATTGATCATCTGTGATGAATCTATCTAAATACACAGCTGAGTTCAAATTAATAAATCAGCTTTGTGTTGACTTACCACAACTTCCCTTAATGCACACTACACCCTTCTGACTCCAGCAAGAGCTCTCTGATAGACAGCAAGGCTCCAACGTTACACTCGACTTATTTGTAAGCACGTTGACTTTGGGAGGAAGAATGAGGAAAATGAGTGGCTTTAGGAGGCACACTTGTTATTTGCTAAGGAATGTAGATGAGTACAACACTATCAGGTTCCAGCTTTATTATTGCGTGGATCTCAGAAAGGGGAGATGGACACTTTAAAGTTGATGTGTAGTAGTAGTCAAGAAAAAACAGCACTGCAGCACATGTGGGGGTGAACCACAGGACAAGACTTCAGTTTGACCTTTCATCCCTGTGTCTGTATTGTCAATTGACTCCAGCAGCACAGCCTAAAATATAGCTGATGGAGTGATTCAATAAGGAAGGAGAGTAATTGCATTATAAGCCTGTCCACTGGCCCATTGTCCAGGGTCCATCCAATCTCCTGTTCCCTAAGCTCTGTAGCAGTGGAGGGGGGCCTCTCTGAGAGTCCCTGCATGGATCTGCAGTCCTAAGCCTGAGGGAGCACAGCAGATGTCCAGCCACACTGGGCGACGCTATCCTGAACCTGTGCTTTACATGTGTGTGCGTGTGTGCGTGCTATGTATATCTTCAAATCTTTCAACAAAGAGAGGAAATGATCAGAACAAGGTTTAAAGCCTGTGACGGTTGCAGTTGCGAGTATGTAAGGCACTGCAGGTTGGTTTCCTCAGCACCCAAGGCTGTGGAAGGGAGGAGGTCAAACATGTCGAGAGAGGTAACAGAGAGCACGCAGTTCAACTCCTACATCTAAACTTGAATCAGCTGTGAACACATCTGTTGATTCATAAACGTGTTTTTGTTTTTATGGAATGGGAGAGGTGGCGGGAGGATGGGAAGTGGGAATTTCCCTGCAGAAAAAAAACATGAGAAGGGCAAGGTAACATTTGGGAGAAGTTGGGAAAACTTGCGTGCCCTTGATGTCTTCGAACACTCATGTATATACAGATACACACAATGAGGGAAGGAAAACACACAGATAATCTGGCACTCATCCAATCACAGAGGGGTTGCTTTCATCCACAGCAGACAAACTCCCCACGTCTGTGACCCTCAGACGTCAGACGTAAATTAATGCAGCTACTATTTGGCTGGTGTATTAAAGCTATTTTGCATCAGTTCTGGATCAGGGTCGATCCAAGGCCACCAAAAAGATATTTATCGCTTCAATCAGTTCTTCTTTCACACTGTGTGATCCTTTTTTCATCCAAGTAGTTGCGCTCAAGGTCAAACACTATATCCATGAATGCATCACAAGTCCTCAAGCTGATTTCTGATCAGGAGAGAGTAGTTTGTTAAGCATGCACCTTTCAGAGTCATAAGCTCACACCTCATAACAATCATCACAGTTCTCCAGGCACTGCGGAGGAACCGATAGGAAGGGTTGCTTGCTCCCATAAGTCACTCAATATGCATTATTCATCAATCCACGCTGCCACTTCAGGCCCATGTTTAATTACACTCTGCCAGGTTGTTAACCACTGCAGTTGTTTCTAAGATAATGCCTGCCTTATGATTCTTACTGTGTGTGTCAGTAATGGGACTTACAATGATGGACAGGTGTTTGCCATAAGTGAGGTGGGCAGGGATATGGTCAGGCTTGGCCCTGAGGGACTCTCTGTACCAGTGGCCTGCTTCCTCCAGCCTGTTTAGCCTCATGTAGGCCTCTCCTGAAACACAACACAGATCAAGATTAGTTATTTCGGATGATAATAATTAAAATCAATTTCCAACAATGGAAAGCTTGTCAAGGCCCGATATCCACAAGTGTTGCATGAAGCAGGAATCCTCATACAGAACATGATTCTTTTTGGATGATTTTGGATGTCATACGAGTTTATAAAAGAATAATATCAATAAATGCAAAAATGAAACATTTGCAGTGAAATTACATGATTTCATTCTTCCAAAATACAATACAAGATTCTACTTTACTACATTACTTTTCAATTAAAAAAACAAATACGGCTGTTTTATCCTTTTTTACTTTTATTATTGACTGTAAACTACCTGTTTAAGAATCGCTCCCTATCTTTTTTTTCTAACAGGTGCAGGACAGACGAACTGAACTCTGCCTCTTATCCACAGGGTCAGCATTCCTCACATGCTGAATAAATACCCCAGTGTTGGGAAGTAAACACAGTTTTCTATGAAAGAACAATTGTTATGTTTAAACCTCTGTGAGATTTGGTTTGATCTGAGGACATGCTGTTGGCCCCTGGGGTAAAATGACATCAGTCCCCTGGACATCGCACTAATGCAAACACTCCATCAACCCCTCCCTCCATCTGACAAAACACACTTCCCATTCTCATTTAGCCAAGAATTATTTGCAGACATCTCCATGCAATCTCAGCTATGCTGTCAGGATGAGCTTCCAATAATGTTATTAGTGTTACAATAACAGAGAGGAGGGATGTGATTTATTGCACGGATTAGCTTCAATCCTCTGCAAGAGAACACGAAGTCTGCACAGTGTTGGAATCAAACAGGTGGTCAAAGTCCTCTGGAGGGTTTTTTTTGTGTGCAATAAGTTGATGTCAATTTGTTGATATAATTTAAAGCTCAGATAAAATGGGAAAACAAACATCTTAAATGGAAACTAACATGTACAATTCATCGCTGGAACTTGTCCCAGGTCTACATTGTTTTACTCACGTTATAAAACAAGCATGACATTGTTTTTCATAATCAAATGGTTATGTTACCTCATTAGAATACTAATAAACATTTCAAAGCAGGTGTCACCAAAGTAGTTAAATGTGTTTTCCTGCAATTTCAAACAAAGATTCAGGGAGAAACTTACCCATCATGTTGAAGAGGCTGTGTGGTGCAAACTGTCTGGGCATTTTCTGTATCGCTTCCTTATAAACAGACAGGGCCTCCTGAAGTGGAGGACAAAGGTTAACTTAGTTTTTGTTTTGCATCAGTATAATACAGGCCTTGTAATTGACTAGGGACTCTTTGTGAAAACAGGCTTTGCGATCTAAACAGTTTCCTGTTAAATTCTAAATGGTCAAACTTGTAGTCCGAACCTCCTGCTGGCCCTGTTCATGGAGCAGTTTTCCCAGGTTGTACAGGCAGCTGGTGACAGAGCTCTTGTGGGCGTGGGGGTCCTTCAAGTTCTCATCTGGAATGTCGGCACAAGTCAGAAAGGTGCGTTTGGCCTCCTCTAGGTTGCCCTGGTTCATCAAGATGATTCCTGTGTTCAAGTAGGCCGCTGTGAAGAGGAGAAGATGTTAATTAAATTAAAACAAAACACAGGATAAGAACCTGCTGTCACTCACACATTCATTGTGCATTCATTGAACATTAGAATCCAAACAACTAAAGTCATTTTCTAAAGCTGTTAAACTCAAAAATGTGTATTCTTTGCTTATTATATACTCAAGACAGTGAAAACCTTCTGTATTTAAGAGTGGAGAAGATGTGGACTATATACAAAGATAGTTGGGGAAGATGGACATGCAATAATATAACAAAAAGGAGACAGGACAGAGGTCAAAGGCAGATTATATTAAGTAAGAAAAGAATAAATTGGGCTAAAAGGAGATGAAGCTGGGGAAGAATTAAAGATAACTTATCAACTTGGAAAAGCTGTCTGGAGCCTGCCCTGTTCTCTCTCATAAAATTGTCCTTGGTACAATAAAAGACGAACCCTCATCTCCCATGCAAGCACTCAAGTGTGAGATTGAATCTCATCATTTCCCGTCAAGCTGAAATAACCTGAATATGGCCCTCCAAATGAGCACGTGGCATAAGAACATCTAGTTCAGCATTCAAATTGGACCATAATGGTATTCCAATAAGGGACATTTAACTCACATCTGATTAATGAATAAACACCAAAGACCAAAATCGAGTAATGTGTGAGAACATCTAATCGCTGACAACTCTTCCCCTGATCATGACCACCAATACAAAATGAGATTCTCTTTTGTAAGTTTACTTACATGCCAGTGTTGGCCGACTCCCAATGGCCAGTTTGTAATAATGCAGCGCCTCAGAAAAATTCTCGTTCTCCTGCAGCAGCAAGCCACTAATAGACATTAAACAAAACAAAAATGTGAGACATTTTACAACACCATAAACTGCATAACTAAGATTTGTCTTGTTATTTTAAATCTGTGGAGCTTTATCTAAAATGACAGAGCGTCAAAGTGATGAGGGGACTTTGGGTGAACGCTGGGAAATAAAACAACAAACTGTAGCAGCTTCTGTATCCCTTACCCAATATACCAATGCATTACTCCCAATATACCCAACCATCCATCATATTCAAACAGCACCTCAGTTTTCAAAGAATGCACACCATCACTTGGTTTTCCCCTCTCCCTATGTTGCTTTGCCAGCTTCCTGACACTCGTAACTTGAGAGGGAACAGAGAAGAGGGGAGGAAAAACAGTGTCAGCATGAGAGCAGGAGACATGGCTCTGCTTTGAGGTTTTTGCACCTTTGACACTCTTATGTTGCAGGATTGGAAGCGGCTTTGTGTCCTCCCACAGGTCCTGCAAACCAAGACTAATCAAATCAGTAGCAGAAAGTACAAAGAGCCACCAGGGACGAAGTTGTTTCCTCTTTGTCACACTCTTGCATCACACTTGGCTCTGAGTCTCACTTGCTTCTATCCTCATGTATTAGATATATTTTTTCCTGTCTGTCACTCTCTCTGTCAGTATGCCTGTTCCCCTTCTCCCTTTCCGCCTTTCTTGTTCTGCCACTGCAACATCAAGTGATGGATGGGAGGAATCGCAACTCGTTTGTGTCAAGACTTTGCAAACAGGAGTGGGAACGGTCGTCTTTAACACTCACAGGTTATACAGCATGTCAGCCATGTTCCCTCGGTGGTGCAGAGCGTTTCTGTATGCCTTCTCCGCTTCCGCCATCTTGCCCTGGTTCTTCAGTACGTTCCCCAAGTTTCCCCAGGCTATAGGAGACACGTGTCAGTCAAAAGTTACAATTTCAGAGCGGAAAAACTCAATGTTGGTATTCATTTAAAGATAGTGCTATTGCTGTCAATTTGCCAAAATAAAATAAGGTCGAATAAATCAGGTAATTCAATGACAAATTATCACAAAAGCCTTTGTTAAAATAGTATTGCTTACGTTCATTGATTGATTGAATGACTTCTGTGTGTATTTACAAATCCAGTTTTGCATGGAGGAGCAAAAAGTCATATTGTGGATTTCTCTGTTGACTTAACTGTGTTGCAGTCCCCAAAGCAAAGATGTCAGTGCATTTAAATGTGTGTGTTTATTGCTTATGAATTCATTTGTAAGACGAATAATGCGTTATTTCTTCATTCAAAGGCTATACTGCTTTTCTTTAAATCCGCTTTTGGTGCTTGACAGTTTTTGATACTCCTACGCAGAGGTTTCTGTCGGTACTCAAAAAGTATTGAGGTTTGATGCCCATCCCTCAGGATAAACGCCGCCCTTCTCTTACCTTTAGCAGGATTCACACTAATCCCAGACTTGTAGAGATTCTCCTCATTGCTCCAGTCACTGTTTCTTTGAACAGTTCTGAGTCCATTCAGCAGCACTAGTCCTGTACAGAGACACAACAGTAAGGCCTTGCAGCCTCTAGTCGTCTGTCTGACGTACAAGGTTCTTGCACCAGCAGCAACCAGTAAACAAAAGCCTATACTGGGGATGTATAGTACCCTCTCTGCAATTACAAAACCTACATAAAAGAATAGGTTTGTGGCTGGGATGAAAGGCAATGAGAGGATGCCTAACGAAAATAGTACTACGTGTTCTGTAGGGGGCAGGGGTGTCCGTGGAGGGCAGTGGTGGAGTCCAGCTGAGCCATTCAGGGTGGTCTTTGGCGGCCCCTGGTCTGTGTTATGGTTTGTGTCAGGGGCATGGTAACCATTCCCATTGGTGACTGATTTCCCATTACTGAAATAGGCTTTTCCATTGGTTTCCTTGGCTTTGGAGGCGGGGCCACGAAGGCCAAACAAACCCAGGAGGATAAATCCTCCATAAAAGGCAACAGTGTGAAGGTTCCTCCAGTCAGCCAAGGACCTGACCAAGGGCACAGCGTCCATGGACCAATCGAAACTGAGTTTGTCGGGGCAGAGCAGCAGCCAGGCGTTGGCGACCGGCAAGTGGAGGAACGTTAGTGTTCGAGTGAGAAAATGTGGCGAGTCAGCTGCAGGGTTGTCAGAGTTGGAGAAGTTCGGAGGCTTATTGCCCATCCAGTAGAGGCGAGCTGACAGCAGAATCACTCCCCAGGAAGCCAGCACAGCGAGACTCAGCAAAACACTGATGTTCTTTTTCTGAAAGAGCAGAGAGAGAGAAAAAGTCATGCTAAAGGAAAACACCTAAAACAACATTTCGGTCCAGAAGAGCTTAGTCAAAGCCACAATATTTTGTTCCAGAGCACCTGAATTTGTTTTCATTTCAGAAGGCTATTTTAATACCTGTCAAGTTATAGGTCTGGATCAGAGCAACAGTGGTCCTATAAATGTATTGGTGGTCTCTGTAGACAACAAGTTATTAAGAAGGATGTTCCAGTATTTCAGTGTGAGTTGTTAGGGTTTGATTTATAAAGCCACCTTTGAAAAAAAGAAGAAAAAAAAAGCTTTGAAATATATTATCCCACCATCCCATATAGAAAAGGAAACTGTGCAAAGCAATCTCTGGAATGTTTTTGATAGCTGCCTGGGGCATAAACCGCACTCACATACAATTATACAGTTCTTTGTAACGATAGCATACTTCTTAAAATTAAAATGCACCATAGCCAGAATCAACACAGCTCTATTTACATGAAAATAGTGAAATTTGACATATTCAAACTGGTGAAAGACACATTGGGATTTGGACAGCTGTGCTCTGTACTGGATGTCACTTTTGGTCAGCAAAAATGTGACTGTTTACGTCAAGATATAAACTTTTTTTAATGGAATGTGTCATTCAAACTGGTGAAAGACACATTATGTATTTTGAATTTCACATTTGGTTTGCCAATAATTTCTCAAATTTTAAGAACATTTTATAAAGGCTAACAGGGTAAAAAACTAACAAAAGAGACACAAATTACCACGTGAAATGAAGATTTCCTTCTACTATTTTTCCATATATTCGTAAACCACACTCCTCAGTTCTGACCTAGTTAAGGTCAACTTTGAAGTAAATTTGAAGCATGAGAAGCTTTCTCTCTAAGTCTCTCCTCATTGCCTGTCAGGATTTGTGGAGTGTGACTGGTAATCAGCTTAGGACTCATTGTGTTGGTATGTAGATGCTGTTTACATCTCATAAGAGCATTAATTCTGCAGCATGATCACCATTAGGTCCTCTGTCACGCAACACCTTTAAACTAACTATCACACACCAACCGGTTGTCACTGCAGCGGCCTCAACTGAATGGTCCCTTTATAAACATAAAATCGTGTTAAACTCCTAATGGCTGTATTGATACATATTTGGAAGGAGGCATAGAGGATTCAGAGTTGGTGTCTCTTTAGGAAAATCAGTCTTTGGTGCAAATTAGATTCAAAGCCAGACTTCCCAGGGCCAAAAGTATAATTAATTTCAGTTGCTTCACATTGGACTATATAGATGTCTGGAAGTCTACAGTTTGAGTTACAGTTGCAAAGACATGACAAGGTTGTTCGATCACATCCTTGACTTCTTGACATTTGATCACTGGCTTGTTAAATTACATCAGTGACAGTGGGGAGAGAAACGGGAATGCGTAGCCATAAGACTGACGGCAGCGATACATCTTCTGTCTGTCAGATGCTCTGATGTCAGATTTCTTCAAAACAACATTTTGAAGGCGCCCGGATAGCTCAGTTGGTAGAGTGGGCGCCCATGTATAGAGGTTTACTCCTTGACGCAGAGGGCCCGGGTTCGTCTCTGACCTGTGGCCCTTTGCTGCACGTCATTCCCACTCTCTCCCCTCTTCCATTTCTTCAGCTGTCCTGTCAATAAAGGCCTAAAAAAAAACATTTTGATAAGCTTTCTGAAATCAATTACTGCTTAAATCTGATTAAGTGGTGTGTTTTTGCCAAGATTAAGTACATCTGATTTCATTTCTTTCAATAAATACCGATTAAACTAAAATGTCATACAGGCTTATTGACAGAGACAGCGTGGCGCGGTCCTGAGCAAAAAGTCCTTGTTATTCATGTTCCTAACAGAGTTTACCTAATGGACTAAAAAACGACAAAACATCATGTGTGATGAGCACAATGATGCTGCTCACTTCCTAATTTCTGAGCCCATTTATTCTTTCTGAGCACCAGTAATACTTAATATGAACTCTTTTTGAACCTGGCCAGGGGGAATTAGAGCTGTGTGTGTGCGCACACAAATGCATGCCTTGATAATGTAAATGCTGTTTATACTGTGTGGTATTATAGCCCAGGACAGGAGACGTTAACATATTAGTAGTCAAGTAGTTATCATACAGTATTGGCTTTGATGTAATTGATAATCAGCATCAAAGCCTCTATAACTCAAAGTGTTGCTCCAGTGTAGCCCTACTTTTCTTTTTATCTCTTAAGTGAGTTTACTCTACTACAGCAATAATTTAGACTCACTGTATAATCTGCTTTAAATGAATTGCACAATAGACAGATATGAACTACACAAAGCACAAAGAACAAGCTTTCATTTGTCTCATTAACAAACTTTTGAGAGACATAATCCCTCTCTTACAATGAACATGCATGAGTATAAGCTTGCGCCTTCTTTCAAGAACCATGATGGAAAACACAAGTTATCCATAACAAACCCATGTTAGGATTAGAATAAGAGGTTTAGCATTGACTCGCGTGACCTATACTGGCTCCAGCTGATTTCTCTACATCTTAAATGGAAAAGCATGTTCTCTCAAGAGGTTAGCTGAGGGAGGAAGTGTAGGTACAGCTTGGTACAGAGAGCCACTTGTCGATAGCAAGGTGGAAAAGGTCCAGTTCATGGAGTACAACATTTGGAGAAGCAGTGAGGAAATGAGACTGGAAAAAAAATTGGATATTGATTTGGATGCTGAAAGGTGGTACACAAAGGATAAGAGAGAGTGCCTTTTACACAAAAAGGGGGTGTGCTTATTGATGGATGAGCGCATATTGCCTGTCAAGGGAGGAAACTGTCTGAGAAATCCAATTCTGCTTGGTATAAGAAGATAAGCCAATTCCAGCAAGAGAGTCATTTGTGGTATTAAGGCGAGTGGGCTTCATTTTACCCGTCCCCCGCCTTGTCTATTTCTAAATCGTTCCTTAATTGACTTCCCGATCAATCACACAACTCAAACTGCAAGCAAGCATGCTAGAGCGGAGGCTGGATCTGCTTTTAAATGATGGATGACCACACATTCACACACTCAGCAGCAAATAACTATAGTTTTCTAGCCAACTTAACACAAGCATGTGTGTGATTTTAGAAGCAACAAGTTGATGAATAGCAGGCATGATGTAAAAGGATTGCTGGTTTTATTTTCTGCATTGCTAAAGTCTGGTATGACTTTCCTTCTCTCAGTAGAGTCTTCTGTGGTCAGTTGAAAATAGATCTTCAATAACCCAACCTCCCCCCTCTAACAACTGAATTATTCCCTAATCAACTACACCCTTTAATTGCTCTAAAAAGTCATTTAAGCTCTATTCTATCTCCTGTTGATTTATTGATTTTTCAAACAATTCCAGCTTACATTGTCCTTCTAAGGTCCCAGGAATATTGGCAGGGCACATACTGACTAATACAGCCCTTAAGATGAGCAGCTTTTGTGCTTTTGCAGTCATTTACAACTATTTTGATTCTCTAATTGTACATACATTTTAAGTAAGTACAGTGGCTTAATGCCTAAAACGAATCATAAAATGGGCACCTACAGGTATTTATGAATCTGCCCTGGGAATTCAATTGGAAAACTACCTAAATTCTAGACATTGCTTGGACCTCTCTAATGGTGCACACTGAGGCCTGGCAGGAGAAGCACAGGTGCAACTGATCACATTAACGATGGCCCTGCCACACTCAAGTGTTCTAGTAAGCTCCACCAGCACAGACCTAATTAAGGTTATGAGTCACACCTGTGTTTGACAAGCCCGACTAAAACAACAAGAAAGGCGTATTCTGCTTCTACATTTCCTTGTAAGTAAAAATGTGTTTATATAAACTCAATGAAAAACCTCTAATTGCCTTTTACAGCAACCTAAATTGATCAGGCTGATTTCTTGGCTTCAACCAGAAAACTTAAATTAACCCTTGTGTTAAATCTCATTTATATGAAATTGTATCTATTTTTTGAGTTAAATAAAAGCTGAAATTATGAATTATTTTGACTAATAGTTCAAATCAGAGGTACATATGTTGAGAGAACCCCAGACTGGTATATGTCAAAGTTTAGTCAGGATACTGTTTTGAAACAATTTCATTTTTTTTCTCTCAAAATGCTACAAAACACCCACAATTAAACAAAACTGATCTTTAATTATACTCGGAGAGCGTTTCTATGGAACCATGTGTGAACATTTTTTTGCAATTTGCTTGAAATAAACCCATATATCTGATATTAAAAACGTTTTCAAACAGGGTCCAATTCAACCCGAGGACAACAGGAGGGTTAAGTCAAATTCAAGCATTTATGTATACGTGCCTTTTCCCATGTTAATGGCCATTTGAACTGTGGCTGATGCTAATACAAAGTCTGGCAAAAAAATGAATCATATGGAAAGTTACCCCGGACTGAAATCCAAATGCAGTTAGCCACAATAGCTAATCCAGGGGGTTACTTTCTATATTTACTTTAAGTTTTCTTCTAATTTCCCTGTTTTCAGCTCTACTGCTGTCTAACTTAAATTCCTGGGAACACGTTTTAGCTATGATTGATTGGCCTTCATGTGATCTGTTTGGATCCATGGAGGACGGCTGGAATAATCCTCAGCCAACTGTCAAACGCAACATCCCGCCGCGCGCTCCAAGCCCTTGAAACCTTCCACATATCTCCTCTACTTTGGATTCTCATTTGGAAATTCAACGTCAATTTCTGTGGTTTTCCCTCAACTACTTTTTTTTCCTCTTTCAGTTTATTATCCACTTTTTTCTCGAATTAACCCTTCTCTCGTTCCCTCCGTCTCTCTCTTTCCACACAAAAACATGCAGTATTAAACTCCCGAGGCTTCATCTTTTAACGGTGCCATTCATTATTAACTCTGGTTTTATTAATCCCAGAAGTGTGTGGTCTGCCTGTTGACACTGTAGCGTGCAGAGCGTTTAAAACATATCTGAAGAAACAGCGGGATACGGCTGACTTGCATACGCGCACTGTTTAAAGCGCAGGACAGCAGGGGATCAATCTTTCGGACTTTTCTAGTTAAAGTCATGTCCAATTTAAACGGCTCATAACTCTTTCCAGCATACTGGGCTGATCGTGCATGGGTTTTCTACTACTTGTTTGAGAAATTGAATGCAAAATTGAATGCAAAAGTTATCTTGTTATCCTCCAAAATATATTTAAGAAAATGTTGTTTTTTATAATAAGCATAGATTTATTGTATCTCCAAAATAGAGACAATCTAAACAAGCATCATGCCAACCATAACGTTTAGTTGCCTAGTTTTCTTGAAAAGATGATCTAAATATCATTTTGGAAAGAATTCTTGCATTAAAGTTGAGGTGGAAGCTACATCAACCTACTGTGGAGCAATTCTTTCTCAGTGACGTGTGCATGGAAAGGCCTTCAAAGTTCTGGACACACTGTGTTTGCGCAACACACATCCAGCAGCGCTCACATTTGATGCATTACCAGTGACATGCTAAATTGTGATGAAAGGTACAATGAGGCATGCATGCAGCTCTCTAATGTGTTCTAGATTCTGCTGACTTGGCGCAAGTCACCCAAGTCATCAGACAGCAGCACTGGCTGGCATTGAGAGGGCTGACTTTGATAAAGTGACCTAATTACCCCATAGTTCTCTCAATGAAAGCCCTGCTGCTGGCACAGAGACCTGTAATGAGACGGGTCACAGGTTGAAGTCTTGCGTGCTGTCTGCCAAGACAGCTGATAAAAGCAGGGGGTGCCGGCGGTGTTAACTTGACACTAAAAGAGCTTCCTGTTTCAGTGATATAGGGACCTCGGTGTGAAAGGGAATAAGCTTTATGTAATGTCATGCATCTGATTTAGCTTTGTTGGCTTTGTTGTAGTTACTTGACAGACATTCATCGATTTAATTTGTGCTATTGAAGATCATTATGAACAACTTAAACACACGTTCCATGTACGAAAATACAATGGGTCTCATGCAAGAACCACTTGCACAAACAGATGAGTTCTTAATTGGCATTGAAAGTGATTTAAGGCCCCGTTTACACTTCAAATGTCTTGTGTCCGGACAAAATCCACATTGGGAATTTAAGATGCCACATATGTGTCACCGTGGGCTAGATCACAAATCGGATTGCTATGTCTTGGTTTTCCCGTGCTACATGTAAACCAGTGTTGGCCCCACTACAGCCCCGAGGGTACTGGTAATGCATCGGAAGCTGTATGGTGACTGAGAAAAAGGCTGGAAGGAAAATAACTTATATACTAATAATTTCTTGTAGCAGAATGCTTCTGCTACAAGAAATTTGGCACCACGTCAGCTGGTTACTTCTATTGTCCACGTGCCTCACATAAAATGCTATATCTGTCGTCCTTCATTTGACTCCAGGTGAACACATTGAAGTTTCAGTACGAAAAATACAAAGGTGTGAAGTATGGAGAATTGGGGAGAGTGAGATAAAGTCCTCACATATAATCCAGCCTTTTTACTTGAGCAACTGTAATAAATGTCACACCTTTGATTTAGATCTTTTAAAGCAGGGTATAATCACTGACGTTTTTGTTAGTCAGTCAAGTAAATGCTTTAAATCCTTGCTCAACATTTAAACAAACACATTTAATGAAATCAATCGTGCCTGCCAAAGTTTCACAGTTCACCTCAGGCTTAGCAAAGAGATCTGACACCAACAAAAGCAAACTATATCCCTGGACCTCGTCTAAAGCCTCGAGACTCTTTCATCAACATGTTTGTTTTAGCCATTGACAAACTAAGAGTGGAAAGAACAAAGACAAAATTATGTTCTTATGATCCTAGCATGTGCGACTCATTGTGCCTTCTCAATAGGCTGCTGTGCTAACACCGCACCTTTCTTTGTCTCCATCAATCACTGTCTAACTCTCCCTCCGCCCTACCTCGTCTTATTTCCAATCTCATCTCAGTCTGATTAGAGAATTAATAGGATGAGAAATGGAGTGCTGGCCGAAGTGCATCTGTCCCCTCCGCTACACTGCAGCTGATTTGCATTTCCTTATTGTTTGTGGCTGCTGAGAGCCAGCGGTGAGATAATGTGATGTGGAGGATTTTTCAATCTCTTGCTTTATTGTGACAGAAATGGAAAATTTTTGATTGAATCGCACATCCTGCATTGTTCTCTGCCAAAAATGTTTGCAACCTCCCCGTCTACCATCATATGTAATGGCTACTGACTCTGCCTCAGTGGCAGAATGTGATACAGACGCCAAGTCGTCCAGTAGGTGAGAAAGACCAAGAACAGATAAAGGAAAGGAAGTGAGGGCATAGTTTCCCTCTCCCTTTGCTTATTCTCTCTCGGTATCCCTCTCCCTTTTGTGTTCCCATGCATCCCGAGACGTCTGGCTCATAATCGAGGAAACGACTGCCCCCGTGGCTGGCCCCGACACATAACGAGCTCCCCGCCAAGATAACTGTGACCGGGGCAAAAAGAGGAGGGCATTGCCAGAGTGATAAACGAGCCAGATGTGCTGGAGGTGGCAGTGGGGCGCTGGGGGGTTGGCACCAGGAGCTGACGGGCTGGCACAGGGATGCTGGCCAGGGCTATTGTGTCTGGGAAGAGAGGTGGAGGCAACTGATGATATCCCAGCTCTCCTCTGTGATAAATACAAAGGGAAATGGGATTCTGACAAGCGCTGAGGGTGATGAAATCTTTCAGACCATAATGCAACAGACTGGAACAAGTGGTGCAGGATGTCTTTCAGTTTGTGGTTTCATTTCTCTACAGTCTTTGTTTATACATGGGCAGACAAAGAAATGGGGACGACTGATGATACAATATAATCCCGACATATACTGCATTTTAAGAAGGTAGATTTATTGTCAATATTTCTTTCTATTTCACAATTTTAGGTTGAGACTATGTGGGGTGGGCGATTCAACAGTTAGCACCTCTGACTCACCTGTTTGTCAGTCAGTACAAACTCATACTGTGCAGCCAATGCAAGGCAATTCATATTAAACAAAAGTTAGGCCCTGAATCATGTTTTACATCTGGCTTCTCTAAAAGCCAAAGATCTTTAGTCGCACAGTTAAGAACTGGTATTCTTCAAAAATATTCAGGAGGAATCAAATTCATTTAGAAGTGGGAAATAAGCCATTTTCCATTGTACTCATGATTATAAATTTGTCTTCTTCATCATCTGCAAGAGAGTTGCATCCTTTTTCCTGCTGCGTAGATGCTCCAATATGATTGGGCGAAATGTAAAGGACATGTGTTGTTTTGCACCAGTGCAAAGGTCTAGCAGTCGTGACACACACACACACACACACACACACACACACACACACACAATTCTCTACAGAGCACCGAGAAGAAAAAACATTACTCCCTCTCTCTCTCTGCTCTCTGATTTCTCTGGACCACTCACCGCAGGCCTTCTAATAACAGTTGTGGGTTATCATTCTGCCACAAATGACTACTGGAGAAGCTGCCCCACAGGTATGGTAAAGCCTTGCACACTTGAAGGTAAAACATGTTTTCACACGGCGGCTTGCTGTGTAAATAGGATAGTCAGGATGAAGTTTGTAATGGGCTGCAGTTTGTATACACCAGAAGGTTTCACAGGACGTTTGTGATATATTCTACAAGGATACAAACCATGCCACAAACAGAGGTATTTATAGATGTTTCCTCAAGAAAAAACAACTATAAAAAGATCCCCGTGCTCACGCGCGCGCACGCACACACACACACACACACACACACACCATTTAGAGCCAGACTGTCCTTGCTCAGTAAACCCAAGGGGACTTTTTATTATGCTCGTTATGCATTTTATGAGGGCCATCATGTTGGCTAAGGAGCAGTTTCTCTAATCAAATGTAGAGTGCCTATGAGAGGAGCTTTTCCAGTCACACACTGATCCCTTTAATCAGATGAGTCACTGCGACAAGGTTGTCCTTCTCAGATAACTGGAGTTTGAAGGGGAAAATGGAGTCCTGTAGAGTTTTTCCTGCAGAGAAAGTATGGGCTGCGGTCGAATGGTCTTTTTTGCTTAGGAAGGTTCCCAACTGAGAGAAATGACCCAAAAGTATCTAAATGGCAGCCACAATAACAGTTGGTCCAATTCTCTGATTGCTAAGGAAAGGTGCTTCAATGCTTCATTTCTTATCTCCCTGACGGCACTATACTTTAAAACAGGAAAGGAGATAATGCAGTCCCCATATTTCCTTGCAGCAGCAACATTTTAAGCGACGCACCATTATGCCATTCATGGAAACAAACAATATGCCTGTCTGCTGAAATTATTATTTTCATACAATCAAAGTCATTGGGATTCATGTCGATAAATGAGTGGACATGAGCCTGCATGAAACAACTCTGCAAGAACGCATAGGGCAAAATATCTAAGATACGCTTTTAGTAGTCCGTCTTCAAATTGTTGTATTTCACCACGTCAGACCCACGTCAATAACATCCTTAACTAATAAACTCTGAAACTCTCGCCGGTTGGACCTAAGATCTGTGGACACTTTTAAAGAGCAGATAAAGACCCATCTGTTTAGACTTGCTATAGTTTAGTTTTTTACGTTTTTAGCTTGATGTCTGCATTTCAAGTCTTATGTTCGGTTTTAAACTTGCTATTGTGTTTTCTGTTGTGAAGCACCTTGTGACATTTGCTCTTGAAGGGTGCAATATAAATAAACGTATTATTATTCTTATTCTTACTATCTTTTCCTATGTCCTTATGAATTCTCCATCACATCTTTCCTTGACCTCGTGACGTTTTCCATCGAGGTAAAGGAAAAGTGTTTAGGAAAAGACGTGGGACCTAATTGTTTTGACAGTTTGACTGCAGCCATGGTGTGTGTGTATATGTTTGTACATTTGTGTATGTTTGGACAGCTTGCTCGAGAAGTGGAACAAATCATTTACCAGAGTAGGACGTGTTACTGTTTTTCTGCACATACCTTTTGTCACCTTCAATTTAAAAAAAACAACTCACCCCGAAAATAGCTTTTCCTGTTCAATGGCTCTTTTTTCCCAAAACAAACACACATAATGAGGCTAATCTAAATCTCCTTGCATTAATGTGTGTCTATTTACTGCAGCAAACTGAAGGTGGTGGCAGTGTTGCAAGGAAGTGGAAAACTTCCCCTGTGCATATAGTTTCTTCCTGTTTAGCAGATGACAAATGAGAATAGCTTTTTCATGCACCAACTGTGCGCTTTGCACCGGCAAACAGCTTTCCTAATTACACTCCTAATGAAAAGCAAACAGCACGCACACACAAAACGTAATCCACCATACAGGAACCATTAACAGCTGGCTGGATGAGGTATGCCTCTGAGGGAGGGAAGAGGAAACTGGTAGAGACGCCAAGAGCCAGTGAACACACCGGCCCCTATGACATGCATTCATTTACCTTTCCAAGCAGGAGAAGAAGCGCCTGGGAAAACCGGAGTCTCTGGAACACGAAAAGGTCGTAGACAGCCGACACGGCAAGCACCGTCACCCCCTGCTCCTTCCACAGCATACTGGCTGCTGCACACCACAGGCAGCCCAGCATCCAGCCCCAGCACCGGGTGACTGAGCTGCCACCACATCGCCCGGGCTGAAAAGTCCCACGTGGGTCCTTACGAAGTCCACAGTGTCTCATATAACAGAGAAGAGACAGCAAAAAAAACAACGCAGCACCAACGTCCGCCCTTCCAACCACACCAGCCACGGCTTCAGTGTGAATGGGATGAGAAGCAAAAAGAAGGCCAGCCAGCACGCTCCACAGTCCTCCACCCAGAAGCGGGCGACTGAAGGCCGTGAAGAGGGCGGTGACGAGCCCGTGCAGCAATACGTTCAGCAGGTGGTAGCCCCAGGGACGCAGGGCATGCAGGGTGTAGTTGAGGCGGAAGGAGAGGGTGCAGAGTGGACGGTATGACTTGTGGCTGCCACTGTGAGTGAGCAGGGTGCCCCAGAAGTCGTCATACAGGATGTTGGTCCACGGCGTCTCAGGAAGAAGGTCCTGGTTGGTCTTGATGGCTCGGCTTAAGGAGCAGAAAAAAAAAATTGCGAAGAGTTCATTAAACAATATTTTTTAAAGGTCCCATGGCATGAAAATGTCACTTTATGAGGTTTTTTAACATTAATGTGAGTTCCCCCTAGCCTGCCTATGGTCCCCCAGTGGCTAGAAATGGTGATAGGTATAAACCGAGCCCTGGGTATCCTGCTCTGCCTTTGAGAAAATGAAAGCTCAGATGGGCGAATCTGGAATCTCCTCCTTATGATGTCATAAGGAGGAAGGTTACCTCCCCTTTCTCTGCCTTGCCCGCCCAGAGAATTTGGCCCACCCATGAGAGAGAGACATCATGGCTTGAAAACAAGCGAAGCATGGCCGTTGGTCAAGGCCACACCCCCACCCTCCACCTTGCCCCCCCTCTCTCCTCCTCAATAGCATTTAAAGCAATAGACACAGAAATGGCACATCCTAAGTAAAGCTCATTGTGGGACTGGCTCTAGTGGCTGTAATTCTGCACCAAGGCTGAATTTTGGGAGAGAGACTTCAGATACAGTATTAGGGGACCACTAAGGCCTATATAAAAGCATCCAAAAAAAACAGCATGTCATAGGACCTTTAATATGATACATATTAAATGGTTAAATGTATTCATTTTATTATTTTGGATCATTTTTATAACAGTAAAGTTGTGGGCCATAAAGCCAAAACAATGAACGGAAAGTCTTTATAAATCTTTGTTGGGAACTGCAGAGTTGGCTCTTATGTCACTATGAGTGAAGGAGTCATGTAAATGATTGTTAATATATATTTATAAAACAAAATAAGAGCAACTTACTGCAACTAAGCTCTATATAAAATATATATGGCAGCTTTAAGCTCATAAAAAACATTGTTTTATGAAACTAAGCAATTTGACATGCAAGTATGAATAAACATTTTTTTATATAGACTTTTTTTGGACACACACATTACAACATGTGCCCATATGGAATAATATGTTTTCCCCATTTCTGACAATCAAATCATAAGTGAAATTTAATAGACAAATGCAATGAGGACGCCAAATGTAATGATGAAATACACAGACGTGTGTGCATTGTTGCTCTCTCTCTCACACACAGCATGTACATATGTCACACACACAGCATGCACATATGACACACACACACACACACACACACTCACTCACTCACTCACTCACACTCTCTCTCTCTCTCTCTCTCTCTCTCTCTCTCTCTCTCTCTCTCTCTCACAGGTTGTTTTACACCTCTGAGGCTGCTGTGGATTCTCATAATTAGCGGATCATTACTGGGGACATGAGTTGCAATCGTGTACAGTCACAGCCTGCAACAAATGAGGTTCACCACAGAGATTAAGAGTGATGAATAGCAGTTACAACAACTCAGAGTCGAATGGGAGAATCCCCCACAAGACTAGTATTATAAATAAAAAACATTTAAAAATCTGAATTTTGATGGGAGATAATAGTAAATTGATGCAAAGGCAGCTGGTGGCTTTTGAAAAAGGGCTCTATAAAAACTACACTCATCTGTAGACAACGCCACCTAACGAGTACCAAGCTGACTCACGTACTCGAGCAAACAAAGAAAATCTTTTTTCAAATCATCTTTATAGTCAATGTAAACATAATTATAAAAGAAACCTATAATAAAAGGGAAACCATGCATTCTGTCCTCTGAGGACAACCACAACACATGCTGATTTTTGTACCAGGCCACATATTGTTTTTGCAGGTTGCAACATGAGAACCTATGGTTATTTGATAATGGATTTCCAAGATTTGATCAAACTGGCCTAATGGCAATCTTCTTTCTCAGGGCTTGATTACAATCAGAGCTGTTTCTGTGCTTATGCATGGCGCACCAGAGAGGGAAAAGGACATCGACAGGGGGCCAGCCGAGGACTTCCTTTGTCTGGAGATTGTAACTTAGTGCTGAAAGAAGAGGGAGGGAGAGATCGAGCTGCCAGCCTGTATCCAGCATTAGAGCAGGAAAGGTAAAACTGAAAGATTGACAATGAGGAAAAAAAAGCAGATGAATCCGGTGTCAAAGCGAGAATTGCTCTAGGTGTTAATCCTAATTTAAATGTTTTGTTTTCTCTTTCAACAGCCCTGTCATCGCGTGAGCTATAGTAAATTCCTTCATTTCCCAGGATTGTTCTCTGTCAGGGAAAGGCAAGCGGTTGTTTCTCAGGCTCTGAGTTGCAACAAGCCAAAGTAGAACTCTCCCTTGTCTGATATTTCTAAGGACCCAATGCATTACATCATCCACTTTACAAATCTCTTTTTTTACTGAAGTTCCACAGTAAGCTATGATTCATAAAACAGTTTACAGTTCCAGTGCAGAGTATGATAAGATGGCGAGAGGACTCGGGATATAAGAGCAATAAACATGTATTGAAATGTAATGATTATTAACATTGAACATTTTATTAATGCTGTATTTACATTAATGTCCTTGGAGACAATCTCACGTTACTAAACCGACTATGTGATTTTCCTTAAAATTCACATAAAAGATTGAAAGAGAATAAATAGCATGTCCAAACCTACAATTGTGGCCATGTTTTTTTTTCCACTTTACGGTCCCCTCAGGCAATAACAGCACACTATCAAATGCAAACATGGCTAGATTCACCCCCACCCAGCGCCTTTGAGTCCCCTGGCATGCCTTGGAGCTCAATACTCTCTGGTGATAAATAATTTAAATATTCAAATCAGCGCCAACCACTCATCTCCCTTCCCTGCCCAGCACTGGAGGGTAACATGAAAGCACTGGCCATGAGGGTTTGGGAATTGGTTGAAAGTACTGTGTGTGTGTATGTGTGTGTGTGTGTGTGTTTGGAATAAATAGCTACATGCAAGGTGTCTGTCTTTGTGTTTGTGAGTGTGTGTGTGTGTGTGTGTGTGTGTGTGTGTGTGTTTTTGACAGCAAAGGCTGCTCTGACGGCTTCATTGAGACCTGCCGCTGCAGCGGTGCAGACAGAGTGGTCTCCCGTAGTGATTGCTCTTACAGAGGGGGGTCTTTTGTATTCAGCCACCGTATGTGGGGCAGGCAGGCAGGCTTTGGGGCACTCTATTCACAATCCTCAAAGTACAGGACGGGCTTGGTCTTTTCAATTTTCGTCTTCTTTTTTATGTGGGAGGAGGTAAAATCTGAGGGATTTCCATCAACAGCTGAAAGAGACATTTTTTTAGGTCCATTTATAATGGGGTGAGGTCTTCTTTCACCTGACCACTTCTTTTAGTGAAGAGAAAATTGGCTGTCTCTCAGTGTTTGGGTATGTGTCTTTTCAATATGCAAATGAAGCACTCCAGCACCTCCTCAACAACAGTGATCTCACCACCAGTGATTTGCTTTTTCATGTGCTGTGGCTGCCTACAGACTCCCGCTTGTCCTCTTGTAGGGACTGTAGGCAAATATACATTAAAATGTGCAAAATATAAGGAACCGACTGATCTGTACACTGATTAGGTGAAGTAAAAGCCAATATTAATTATTATACCACATCAGTCCCAAAGGAAAAGATGTGAACAAAGAGAGGAAGAGGTTGTTTTTTTAAAAGATGACTCCATGATTTAGTATGGGTGGAAATGAAATCATTGCAGCTCCCAAAAATACAGCTAAGGTGGAGCAGAATCTACCGGCAGATATTCCATCCCTTTGTGCAGCAGCTATCAAAAGAGCCGGCCCATGGAATAAAATACATAGATTTGCCCTCCTCTGTATATATTCATGTAACTGAGGGGATAAGTATTTTCAACCTACAACAATTACTGTTAATCTGGTTATCAGCAGGTGTATGTGTGTAAGTGGATACTTCTTCAGAGTTTCCTTACTGAAAATCATCTTAATATTAAAAGGTGCTCTGTAGAGTTTTCTTGTACACCAAGTTTTGTTAACAGTAAAATGCATTGCATGTATCCTTAAGGTCTAACAAACATGTTGAATGCATTTTCTTTCTCATAAAAAACACTTGCAAAGCCATCTTCAAAAATGTAATTGCGCATTTGTGTTCTTCTTTACTGCCGTTGTTTGTCGGACTGCTACGTTTCTTTGCACATTACCGCCACCAACGGTCAATCAGGCGAATATTACGAAAGCGGTGACAGGAATGTGTGTCGCATCGCCCACGTTCTCCTAAATACATTGCTATACATACAGTATAGCAACTAGTGGTTTAAAACGCCACATGGTACCTTTTTTAAATCTTACAAATTAAACAAGTGTACATTCACAAAGCTGTACACAGGTTATGTGAATATAAGTCCCAACTTACAAGCAGAACTATTTACACACATGAACACATTGTAATGTAAGCTATACAGGCTATTCCAAACAACTATTCCTAACCAATATTAATATTTACTATAGAAATTTAATCAGACTGCATCCTGTGAAAACAGTTGTTTTTGTAATTGCATACTTATAAAGTTCAGTTTACAGATTTCAGATATGCACAAACACACACTGCACTAGTACATTACTCTGTGCCACTCTCTGACTCAATAAAACTACCTTTAGTTTAAATGTTTGTGTGTGCTCTATTAAAAGAACAGCAATATTAACTGCGTTGCAAAACATGGCACTTGAGTCTGTTTTAAATATTTGGGCTCTCGTCCAGCCTGCCTGTCTGCAGCATGTGCAGTGGCCGGCCTCCTCCGCTCTAATAAACATCTGCAGTATAAACTGCCTTCACTTAACGCAATCAGGACTGGCTGAAATGCAACCATTTGTAGCAGAGTGCATCCTCCTGCTCCCTGACGGCTGTAATGAGATGGATTAGCCAATCATCTTGAAACCAGTGCTGTTAACGGATACTGGGCTGGGCAATATTCAATGGATCATCACCTCTTTCCCTTTTTTTCTCTTCCATTTGCTACAATTATGTCTTTCTTTCTAGTCACCAACTTCCCCACCACCATAAATTTAGCTTGATTTCTAGTATTTATAAAGGTTATATTATTTCATCCATCCATCTTATTGACATAACCATTAATTTCTTCCTTTCTGCTCCTTTTTTATCTGTCTAGTCTTCCTTAATAATGTAACTAATTTGGTCTGCTGTGGTACCCAGCCCTTTTGAGTGTCCCTTGTCTGGCCAAGATCTATTAAATTTCTATCTCCTTACTAAGCTATCTGAGTGCTAATTAAGCACACCGACAGAGAGCTGCGGCAGACAGGCCTATTTACACAATGCTAATCTTGGGCTGGTGCACCGCTTAAGTAAACACACCACTGATGCTGCCAGCTTTGTGTGTGAGAAGAGAAATCCTCCGTACTGAAGGGACAAAAATCCATATTACAGCGGCACTGTGGAAAATGTGTTAAAGGGTTAAAGGGCCATACACCTTAACTGCAACATCCTCAGTTTGATTCCAGGGAACCTTTTTATTGCATATCATCCCTCAGTCAATTCAAGGATCTTTGATCAGTCTCTCAGTCGCTCTCTCTCGCACTCTCTCTACCCCCCAATGTTGGCTTTACTGTTACTATCAATACAATGTACTGCAAAAATAGTAAGACAACAATGAATCAAGTGAAGTCAATTTCAAGCGTGAACACCCAACACTCTTTTGTTACTGCTTCTCAATGTGAGGATTTGACAGTTTTTGTATGTCTTAAATCATTGCAAAGTGAATATATTTAATGTTTGGACTGTTGGTCAGACAAAATAAGGCATTTGACGACTTCACTTTGGGCTTTAGAAAATTGTGATGGACATTCTTTGATTATTTTGACATTTTCTAAACCAAAAAAGATGCAGAAGGAGACTAATTCAGCAACATAACGGAGAATACGTCATTTAAAGCTATCCATTAGTCGATTCCCTCTAGTTTAACCCTGCTAATCTGTAAGTCAATTATGCTGCCAATGACTCGTCCTGATTAAGTCAATAGCAAAATGGTTGATAATTTACTGACATTGATTTTAGACATCAAGTTTTTTCTGACTTCTCAAAACGATTTGCATCGGAAAGAAGGGAGGCTCTCATCGCATCCACTACCAATTATTGATTTCATCGTCATCTTTTAGATTCTGTCTCACAAGCCATAGCAGGGGGATAAGGGGCAGTGTATTAAAGAGGGATGGAGAGAGTGCATGTGTGGGTGGAGGCCAGGGTCCAGATCACCTCTGTGTTAATCCAACTCTAACAGGATTAGAAAGTGATCATAGAGTGCATAGAGTTTCTGAGACATGCACTGGGGGTCGGGGGTCAACGAGTAATCTGATTCAAAGGTGGTCTGTATGTTCCTAAAAGGCTCCACACACACACTCTGCACATGTAGAATGACACAATATGTAATCTATATGTAATTCCATGTGGTGTTGGAGTTGGAAGGAAAACACTGTTCATGGCTTTGTTCCCAGTGAACGCCACAGCTGGTTGAGGATAAAAATCCCATAAATTTCAGCTCAATGGTCACTGCACTGGGGGAGCGTATTGTACTGCACCGCATGAGGCAACTAAACACGTGGAGATGGCAATCTGATCTTTTTATCCTGGAAGTCCCTACCCATCCATCACAGTGCAAGGTTGAACGATCATGAGTAAAGCCGTTACGCTCGCTGGCTGTGCCTGAGTGATTCATTTATTGGCTGATCATCAACTGCTATAATCCTGCCAATATATGGCCACAGCACGGTGGCAGGCAATGAGGAGATAGTGATGAAGATGGAAGAGTAAGATGAGCTCTGGCTTTATGAGTTCATGTCCACATCAATATTCTTTCTACTTTAAAAAAATTCTTCTCACTAAATGTGATGCTGCAGACACATAATACATAAAGACATTAATCAAATATTTCCTTTTTATCAACTCTGTGTATCTGTTTAGTTTGTATATCTGTAGGCTGAAACGGTCAGGAAGTGAGCATTAAGGGTGTGTTCAAACATCGTACGTCAGTGGCACCACTGGCAGAACAATAACCCGACCAGAAGTGGCACAGCTGCTTTCCCACGCCAAACTGGCACGAATATGGAAGGAGAGGAAAAATGCATAAATGTCCAGATAGCATTCATAAAACTCATACTGCCAGTGGCCTAGTTGTGAAAGATTTATGCTCAGCCTTGCAGAGGCTCTTCTCTTTTCTGCTGCTGAAGACGAAATTTGACATTAATTTGACAGATGCAATTATTTGTTTCTTTCCATCATTTGTAATATGTGGACAGTGATAAACTGCTGCTGGATGGTGTTCAACATAGCTGGGCACTGATGATATGAAAAAAGAAGAAGGAAGAAACTGCCAATATTTTTTTAATCTTTTTTATACATTTTTATATATATATATATATATATATATATATATATATATATATATATATATATATTAGTGAAAATAAATCTGAGACACAGAGGATGCAACTTACTTTGTATTCAAGGCACTAACCTACATTTTATCTCTCCTACTCAGTTCACTGGATCTATCTTTTCATTGATTAAAAATAGCCCATCCTGCAGCTCCCAGCATTTTCCCAAGAGTGCAAAATAACCAGCCAGAAGTGTGATGGAATAAAAAAGGCCAGTTTAATGACTTATTTTTAACTCTTCATGCAGACACTAGCATGAAAGCACAGCAAACTACAAAAAGCAGTCTATTCTAAACAGATGCAAAGGTTATTTTATTTGTTGCTCACAGATCCAAAGGCGACATTTAGCCAACTAAGTAATACATTTTTGTGAATTTAATTGGCGAGATCAAAAGAACACACTTCTGGAGAGTTACTCCTCATCACTGAAGTCCAGCTGTTTTGGCATCATCATCAAGACAAGCCCAACAGTCAACTCATACCTGATTAAGATAAAGTCTCCTCTACATTCTCAGTCTGTCCAAGCAGCCAATCAGGAGAAACAGATTTCTTCCGGGGGCTCTCGGCTTCAAAGAGGCTGAAACAGTCTGAGCTAAGCGTCAGGAAGTTGGCCGTCTGTCCTCGGTCAGGCCAAGGACTCGCTTTCATGTCCCCCTGTGAAGCCGCTTTCCTGATTAGCAGAACAACTAACTCTGAAATAGGCCAGGGTCAACACATTGTACTTAGTGTAACGTGAATTAAATAGACCATGACTTAAAAAATATATACTGATTGATAAATAAATAAAATGAATGACCATTTTATGCTCCATAATATCGTCTCACCCACAAGCTCTGTTTCAGGATATTACTTTGAAAAGCATTGGCTGAGAGCTGAGTGCCATGGGTAAATGGTGAGTGGTGTGGTGACACACAGCGCTGCATTTTAAATGTGTAATGTTTGTTGACTCAGATCTCTGAACTTCCAAATATCATGACTGCTTCAAAAAGATATTGTAGATCTAGAAATTAGGCACAGTTCTACCTATGTGGACACTTGAAATTGGACAACATTGCCAGAATGGCCACCAAATTTCTTTTCAGTTTTAAAATCAGAAAGCAGAAACTCAAAGACAGCACAGCCATTTGCATGTTTATCTTCTCAGGTACGAGAAAAGCAAAGGAAAGAACTCTGCAATCATCTGTTGATTGGTTCAAGTCTGAGTTGCAAACTGATTTTGTTATATAGCCACTGATGACCGATACCAAACCTAATACCTAACCTAAATATGCAAAGCAACGTTTGTACACTTGTTGTACAATGATTTATCTTATATCTAAAGCAATCTAACTAATTGTTAGAAATGTTGTTAGAAATACAATTATTTGCTTTCTGGCCGAAATTTAGATGAGAAGATTGCTACCACTCTCATGTCTGTCCATTACATATAAAGCGATAGAGCTGGGAGGTGATTAGCTAAATAGCTAAACATTTGCTTAAAAAGACAAAGTCCAAAGTTCACAAATAAGCCTAACAAAAACTCCAAGCTCACTAATTCACACATTATTCCATTTGATTAATCCGTACATAAACAGAAATGGACAAACAAAAAGTTAGTTTTCCTGGCTCCAGCTCTTAACAGAGAGACATGAGCGTGGTATCCATCTTCTCGTCTGACTCTCAGCAACAAAACTATGCCTTTAATGATGAGCAGTTCAATATTGAGTCTGATCAAGTGATATTACACTTGGTTTAATACATTACATGTGTGGAAACAAGTTCACTGTCATTACATTATATCCTACAGAGACATTACTTAATACACTGCATTTCTAACCAATCATCGAGAGTGCAACTCCTACATCTATTTTTCAGCAGATCTGATTGATTGATCACTTGCTATTAGCTAGTTCCTATTAGCTAGTTGCACATAATACTAGCACCTCAGCCAAAAAGGAGGCCGAGCCCACCACAGCGTCCCCTGAGTGATGGTGTCAATAAAAGGCTGTGATGAATCCTCTGCCCTCACCAGGGGGAAGGCTATGGGAAATCAATGGCCAATAAAACTAAAGGTCTCCTCTCCCCAGGGCGTAAATATATCAAACGCAGTGAAAGAAAAGACTTTGGCTTGGGATTTGTGTGGGTCAGAACTCACGCCTCAAAAAAAGCTGTGGAATTAATTGAGTTTTTATGCGACGAATATGAAAATGTAATGTTTAACTGCAGATGCACAAGAAGTCTTTTTTTGTTTGTCATTGCAGAAGAGCAGCTTGTTGAAGCAAGCTTCCAAGCAGACCTGCAAGACAGAGTATGTGTGCTATTAAAAAAGCAATATTTGTGAATGCAATCAAACTGAAAAAAAAAGAAGAAAAAAAAAGGAAAGTGTACAGTTCAATTCAGTTCAGTTCAGTTCAGTTCAGTTCAACACCAAATAAAAGTTTCACACCTCCATGAACACCCCAGAGACCACCAGGAAGGTCTTTGGAAAAAGGTTTGTTTCTCCCTTATATATTTGGATACAGTAGGAGCCCCTAATGTGAAATGCATAGGTATTAAAAAAACTGTGCCAGTACTGTGCCAATCAGCATTCACAGTGAGAAACACATTTAAATTAGCCAATATCCAGGAGCACTGGATGCGGAGACTAATATAGGGTTTCTAAAATCATTGGCCTTACCATACATCCAGCACTTATCAGAGAAACAGTGGCCAACCTTTACACCCTCCATCCATCCATTCCACCAGTGGGACCAGAAAACAACCTCCAGCATGTTACAAAGAAAAACAAATGAGCAACCAATCAGTCTGTCCAAATTCTGCATCCAGTATGGTCTCGGCAGTTGATTACAGTGTCTGACTGTGGATGGGTAATTAGGGTGGCCTCCCTGAGTCGCCTGCATCCACGGTGATAAATGTGACGCTTGATTAAAAAATGGATTGGCTGCTATTCTCTGACTTTACCAAACAATACATAAATTCCAGCTGTGTGTAGGCTAATGATATGATTTAAAATGCCAGACAGATGTTGCCCTATCTCAGCTCGCTGCTGCAGATACAACATTGTTGCATCTAGAGGAATTTATGCAGAGTTATGCTACTTTGCTGGGGTCCTAATTTGCTGCTTTTACAATCTAACTATAATATGCAAAAATGAGCAACAGGGCTGTTACCTTTCATTCAAAATTCCATCTACTATTTGAATGAGGAAAAAATGTAATATTCAATCTTAAGACAGGCAATAGTTTAGTCTATAGTGACAGTACATTTCAATTTCATGGACTCAATCCGGGAAATCTTTGCATTTATAAAATGTGTTGCAGGATTGTTAGCATGCAGCCTACATACTGGGATTTTTAGAATTTGAATATTTAAATGTACTATTTAGTACATGGCTGTGTCAGAAATCTTTCCTTTGTCCACTCATTCACTGCTCCCTATATAATGGTCACTCAATAGTGAGCAGTAAATTTCTGAGATTTCGGACATTTGCATCATCATCATTTTATATGAGGTGTAGACCAAATGCCATGAAAAATTACAACTGTAATTTTGGCATGGCACACATGCCAGCGTTAGCACCGTTTTGTTCCATTATGGAATTCTTGAGGGCACTATATATACTGCATACTTTTCTCAGCTATCAGACACTCAAATAAAATAGATGATAGTAACATATAGTACACTATAAATAAATATAGTAAATAGGGAGTTATTTCAGACAAAGCCATAGTTTGGGATTAGGATATGTGTGTTAGAATTCAGTTTCACTATCACCAGCACATGGTCATGTATTTCTTTTTGCACCAGGTACAACTCCAATTCCCTTTTCCCTTACCTCCTTAATTTATCTTACCTCCTGCTTTTACAATCAATCCGCTTGGCCTAGTTCCAGAGAAGCTGCGACTTTGGCACAGTGGCCTATAAAACCGTGTACCTCCAGCCACCTGCGCTTATGGAAGCCCCACTTCCACACTTGAATTAAAAAGGGGGGGACTTGAACAGAGGACAAAAATGTTGCCTGGCATTGATTTCTCTCTACAGGGAATAGATGAATGTTGATGTGTCGTGAGGAGTCACGGCTCCGAAAGGACAGCCAATGTTCTTGGCCCACGTTTCACCTTAATCCAGCTGTATAATTTACGCGCACACATGTTCCAATTTACTTACACACTTGCAGAGCACCAGGTGTGGACTAGGTCTGCACAATTAATCGCAATTTTATCGAAATCGCATATTATTTGTTAAAGGCAAAATATGTGTCAAACCATTTGGAATTAAGCAGAGACGTCCCATCCTACAAATCGGATCCTACAGACTAAAGAAAAAATCTTTGTTTGGTACAGATACTTGCAAAAATCACACTATAATCATTTTATTTTATTTTATTTTAATATTTTTCAATGAAAATGAGAATAATGATACAAAAATGATCATTCCCTCCAAAATCGTGAATCATATCGCCAGCGCAATATCATTTTTACTCATGTCGTGCAGCCCTATTGTGGACACACTGCATCAACATTACCCACAAATACCCTCTCCAGAGTGTTGCAGGCCCACTATATTCACTCATCATTGAAGATCTTGACAATGTCTAGCTGGGTCTACTGTCCGAGAAAGTTCCTTTTCTCTATTCTGCACCAACAATCTGTGTATCAGACCCTGAAAACCATTGGAACTTTTGTGTTCCCCTCACACTTGTTCTGCTATAAAGTAGCCCACAGAAATAAATAGTGAAGGGTACTTTTGCTGTAGGCTAATCAAATCTGGATATGAAGAGTCCATTATTTGTTGTACACGCCTGTTCCTTGAAGACCAAACTTTTGCTCAAACTTTGGCGTTCCTTTGAGAAAACAGGATCATTTTGACCTACTGCGGAGATTATAATGAGGACAACTTTAATTGCTGATGACAAATCACAAAGCGGAGGATCCGAGTGTTGCAGTGCTGCCAAAGGAGCAGCTGGAGAAACAAAGCAGCATTCTGTTTCTGCTGGAAAGTCTTCTGTCTCTGATTAGAAAGAAAAAAAAAACTTTAATGCAACACCAGAATTGGTTTGTGATTTGATAAAAAAATGTTTATATGTAGCTATTTTGAGAATGTAGAGGATTTGTGCCTTTATGTTGTACGTAAGGAATGAGTATGAGTACAGAAAACAAAACACCCCGCAGATTCAGGAGCAGCGAGGTTTCCCTCTCTGCTTTATCAGCTTTCAGTGGCCAGTTTCACATGCATTTGTAATGGCCAAGTATGCTGCACTAACAGGCCGTACAGCACTATATCCAATCCAGAATAGGCCCTCCTTTCTTCTGCCGTGACCAGTTGTCACATTCCAGCATTAGCCAGAGAGAAACTTTAGCTAAAGAGGGGTACCACAGGGGCCAACCCCAACCAAATCTGTCTTCTTTTCAAGGATCTGTGCTAATTATCTACAATCTTTTCAAATTCTGATCTGTGATCTGTTAAACACGGCTGGTACATCGAAACCATTTGCCTGAACTTGACTCTCTCATTGGAACCAATGAAGTCAAACCCCATCCATTTGACCCTTAACTTAGGTCAAAGCAAAAGTTGGCTAAAGGGGTTCAAAGGTACTTTAACTCAAGCCACGTTTTCACTCAGTTCTGAAACACCTTAGCAATACAAATTCTACCAATGGTCCAAGGGCGAGCGCAAATAATTATAGCGTATGAATTTAGACCAACAGAATTCAGTGCAATAATAAAATATGTCAGATGCAATTCCCTGCAGGAGGTTTAATATAATCCAAGTTTTTAAACAATCAGCAGGGGTTTCAAAATATACGGCCCTGTTTAAAATGCTGCAGGAAACTCCATTATGAATCCATAAAACGCATCGTATAACATCATAAAAGTACCATATTCCCCTCTGAGATGGACTAGAGGGACAGACATGATGTCATGCTACAACGTCATGACATTTGTATGGAAGACTGGGTTACAAGTGATTTTAGTGAAGTTGTTATTTTTGGTATTCAATACATAATTCATAACTATAGAGCGCCGATGGAAAGAACACTTCCTCCACATTTCCACCGTTAAAAAGGACACAAGGCTACATGCTTACAGGAAAAGTTCAACTGCCAGGTAGCTTAGCTTAGCAAAGACAGGAAGCAGTAGGACACAGCTAGCCTGGCTCTGTCTGAAGCTAACAAAATCAGACTACCTTTAGAGATGCTGATAGGAAGATTTTGTTACCTTTGGACAGAGCCAGGCTAGCAGTTTCTCCACTTTCCCAGTTCCTTTGTGCTAAGCTAGGTAAACCACCTAGTGGTGGTGGCTTCATTATGGTACAGATATGAGAGTGGTGTCAAACTTCTCATCTATCTGTCAGCAAGAAAGGGAATAAGCATATTTCACAAAATGTCAAGCTTTTCCTGTAACTTCCCTACTGCAAAACCAAAACAGTTGATGTATTGTCCCTCTATGAGGCCGTCTCTCCAGAAAATAAAAGAAAGCATGCATCTCCATGTCTGGGTAGAATAGGAAAAAAAAAATGTCCTGTGTGCAACAGGGATATCACATGGATTGTTCCTTGTGCTGATACCGCTATCGAAAAAAAACAGCTAGACCACGGAGTGTAGATTAAATTGTCGCTGTCAGCCACCTCAGTAATGGATTGACTGGATGTGGTGGTATCACGGTAATGAGCGAGTCTTGGCAGCGTCGCACTCAGTGGTGACCTCTAATCTGTCTGCTCGCCATGTCTACAGAGCAGAGATACCAATCTACAACAGGACAGCGCCTATCAATTTTTTTCCTTAAGTCAAATCCACATGAAAAAGAATTACTTGGATGCTGAATTTCTTTTAGGCGAGGTGTAACTAATCAAAGTATTGACAGAGTACAAGCTCTCTGTTGTGGGTTTCTTATCAAAATGAAAGTGAAAATGCATCAAAGAGCTCAGATACACTGGCCATGTATCAAAAGCAAAACATGCATCATTCAGTGGCCTTCAATACAATCCACCAGATTAAAATATGAAAATAATACATTGAAAGGGTAAAACATATTTTAAACTGAGTGGTGTGGTAGATTTCCCTGAAAACACATCAAAAATGCATTACAGTGTTGTCATAGCTCATCATGAACGCACTATAACCATACAGCCTGCCCCATAGCCAGTAATCCATGAATATCAAAATGATGGTGAGAAACAAATTACATTCTGTAGAAAGATAAATACGGTGGCTGGTTTATCTCAGGCTGACAGAAGCGGGAAAACAGCAATTATCAAATGCAGATTCATCCCATTTATCAAGGCTGACTTCCACTGTGGGTTGCTTGCAGTCAGGGCTGCCATGTTTACTTAAACAGCGATTCACCTTATCTCCAGCAAGCTCCGAGTACCTGAGACTAACTGTGCAAAAAATGAGGAGTTCAGTTCAGTTCAGTTCCCCTCCGTGAGATGGGGGAGCTAACTAATGAGCAATACTTAAATGGGCAGGCCATCAGAATGGGAAAATTGGCTTAAATGTTTCCTGACCCTGCCTAGATAATGAAGGAGGATAGTTAACTTGAAGGATGGTGTGCTTTATGGTCCTAAACACAGAATAATTACCTTGCTACTGAGCCAAACCTGAGTGAATTGGTTTGTTTCGATTGGGCTGGAAATGTACCACAAAACCAAAAAGCTGTATGGTGAAGCAGGAAATTACAAGTTCAATTCAGACTCAAACAGCTTAGCATCAAGCCAGGCACATTCCCTGTTTTTGAACAAAATAGTTTGTCAACCACTGTTGCCAATTCCTTCTATTTTCAACTCTCTATAATAATCACTATCATCTTCTCATCACTCCTCCAAATAGCCCTCTATTGTGCCACAATGACAGAACCTCAAAACAACACAGCTGTACACTTCCTCTATCTGTATTATGCGCTTCTGGGCGCTTATCAAGAGGAAGCAGGAAAAGGAGAAAGGCTATCTCCTGCCGCAAAATAAATCATGTGGATGTGAATGAAATATGAACATACTATAGCCCCAAAGAATGCATGTTTTACAGTATTTTAAAACTTTATGAGACATTTTATACATGTACAAATGAAGATACGATCATAAATCACTGCATCTAAAATCCCTCACAACACTTTCACTATAACCTCCTTCAGGTTATTTTTCGGCTGTTTTCTTTGTAAGGTCTCCAATGTCGCGCTACAAAGACATTGAAGGCAAACAAAATACCAGCTGTAGCACACTTGGGCAACAAAGCTTCTAGTATAATCACTTCACTACTCCTACGTCTCAATACCAAACACTATAACGGTTCCCTTGAGTAAAGGTAGCAGGGCTGTCATCTGACCTCCCCTGAATCTTAATTCCCTCAAGCCTTCACACCATCTCTCTCAATCTCCCCCGCTCAGGTTTTTATGAGGTGAGAAGCACAAACCGATTTCCCCCACACACTGTTGGCCCTGTTCTGACCCAGAAAGCCAGAAAGCCTTATGCATATTAGTATATTTTACAAGAGTTAGCTGGAGTAGCCATGCGTGAAAATGGAAAGAGTGTGTGCAGTGCTCAGCTAGGGTTCAGCGCCAAGATTGCCAATCTAATGAATTTCTATTGGTTTTGTGAAGCTACTGGTACTTATATTATAATTAAGGAACAACACAGTGTCAGTATCCCATGCTGAGATCAATGGGAGTTTTATCACAGCTTGCATGACTCATTTTTACCTCATCATATTATAGGTATTTGTCAACAAACAAACAAAAATCTAAATTTTGTAATACAAAAAGATTTATTTCTGATATTATCTTCAGCAGCAATTTCTCGCAACTCAGCTAAATGCATTGAAATGGGGGGTGGGGGGGGAATTATTGCTTCAGGTTATGATAACAGCAGGCAGCTTAAAATGTTAGTGCAGCTCATTCTCGACCAGCAGTTATGTGCACACTTTATGTGTATTCCAAAGTTCAAAGAATCCAACAGGCTGTAGCTTGCATTGGGGTCTTTATTTGCGAAACTTTGAATATGCTAAGCAAAATCCAGATTAAAAGAGCTGTTCCATATTTTGGGAAATATGCTTATTTGCTTTTTTTGCTGAGTTAGATTACAAAATGCATAGCACTGGCATGTCTGTAAAGTACAACAAAGAGTCGAAACAGCTGGCTCGGCTCTGTTTCGAAGGTTATGAAATCTGCCTACCAGCACCTAAAGCTAACAAATGAACAGGTCACATGCCAGACAAAAACAGAGGAGACTACTGAATGATGATAGGATGAAAGGAGGGGTCGATTTACTGGAAAATAGCCAAACTTTGTTGGTGGAAACCGCCCAAATGCTACAAAAGTAGCCCAAATGATCACAGCTCGCCCAAAACTATTTTACCCACCCATTGACACACCGGCTCCATCGTCCTGTTCATCTACTCCATCAACTACTGGCTTCACCATCACCAGGTAAAGGCTGTCAGTGCACATGACAAACATAAACCCCTCCACATTCACCAACAAACCCTCTCGGTTTCCCGAAAACTGGCTGATGAAAGTCAGAGCTCACTTCAGAGTGCTTTTCAGTCAGAACTGATATGAGCTGTAGTGAAATATGAGTGCTTTGTCAAGTGCAGCGGAAAAAAAAAAAACGTTTGATTTTCTGTTCTGACAGCTGTTCTGGGCTACAGACAAAAAAAACTCAACAGTCACTGAAAGAGGATACTCAATGGCTATTGATTACAAAACGTAGAAATGGGTAACTGTTTGCAATTCATGTGATCCCCTCCTTGGGTTTGGTTTTGTATTACGCCACAACTGCTGTAAGTTACTTTAGAAGTCCACCTTGTAGTTTAAAGAGAGAAAGTGGATGCCAGCCTCTAAGTGTAATCTAACACCACAAAAAGGAGCTTTGCTTACAAAGTGAGTTTATTGCGCCGAGGGAGAAATTCAACCCCATGCTGCTGAACCGTTATGAAGGCTCTCAGAGGAGGGCATGATGAACACGCATGCGGCCAGATAAGAAAACTTGTGAGACTATGTTTTCACCCCTTTATCTATGGTTTGTGGTTGTCATCCTTCCAAATCTAGCATGGGTGTTCCATGACAAATCTACGGCTTTGGCATGTACAGTATATCTTGCAGGGAGCTGGCAACTTGTAAGCCCGGTTGTCCGTGGATACCAGTGTTTTGGGATCCACATATGGTGTGTATACAGGGAGGGTCGTGGGACTGAGGTTTGGCGGTCATGTATTAGCAGTTGGGTGGGTTGACTGTGGCCTGTGAAGCATAAGGGGTAGCCAAGGGTTAGCAGCAGCCTCAACCAGCATCGTGCATCACTGGGACCCAATGGGAGGAGGAACAACCCATACAAATATAACCCATCTTGTCCGAGTCTGAGTAGTGATTACCAGAGGCAAGGGTGGTATCAAGTATTACAGTTATTAAGTATGTCATCTATGCTTGCTACTTGCAGATAACAGAGGAATTAACCAAACAGTTGCCTATAATATTTGTTTTATGGACGGTCTTTTGTACATGCTGCATTAATCTGGTGATCTTTCTTTACGTTTATTTGATTTATCATTTAGTCTAAATGTTAGACTAAATGATGGAAACCCCAAGGTGACATCTTCAAAGTACTATTTTTCTTTATTCTTAAATAACTTAAACCATTACTATCAAAATGTTGACCATCCATTTTCTGTCGAACGGCTAATCAATTTAATAAAGAATGGTGCCATCTGTGTTGGACATATTTTTACATTCATACCTTCCAGCCTTTGCGTTTCCATGTATGGATGACTAGCGCACAATAGTACCACCAGAATTAATCACATGGCTACACAAAACAAATACAACTTATGTCAACAGCAATTAAGAATACACAAAATCACTCAGAGTAACCTTGGGCAGCAGCTATTTCAAACTCTGACCCTTGGCTATAAAAATACTGTGATGTCAAAATGAAGGAGATTTAGTTTATTATGACAATACCTTTCATAAACATTTTCTGATAAAAGTAAATCTGCCTTGTGCGCGCCTCAGTACCCTTTCATTATGAGGAACAAGCCATTCAAGCTCTTCTGTTTGCCAGAAGACTGTTTTTCTTGCCCCTTTAAGGACTGCAAAAGCTAGAGCACATCCCAGCGCAAGAGGATAGCCTTTATTATTTTATCTTCTGTCTTCAGCACATGTACTGCCATTTCTTTGCTTAAACATAGAACCAAACATTATAAACCCAAAAAGACATTTTAATTCACCCTATTCAACATACTGGGTTCAAGCCTTCATTTGTGGCTTTAAAGCAGTTTCAAAAGCCATAACATCTGCAGCGTTGACCACTAACTGCTTTCGTGACTTAAATCTGCAAGTAATCAAAATGAGACTGTTTGCTCATGCGTTCCTATTGTTTGATTAATAGTTCGATCTTTCAAACACCAAATCTAAAGAGGCTACGGACTGCAAAAGCAAGACATCAATATCAAAACTCTTTTTATGGCCAATGAGGAAAAAAACGTGTTACTGCTTACATCGGGATAATTCATAAGATGGCGACATCTTTTAATTGCAACCAAACCACACTTTTCATGAGGTTTCTCCTTAAAAACACATACTCCTTTATGTATGAAAATCTGATTAAATGCCTTAAAACCATCTCAAATCACTTTTCATAAACATTTTCTTCATCAGTTTCACTCACCACATTGTTCACTTCAATTCTCTACTTTCCTTAAGGCGGTGTTACTCATATCTAAAACGCTTACAGTGGAAATTCCTCTTGACAGACACAAGCTTTTTCACCTCAACTGCACACAGTCAAAGAGATTTGTCTCACTCATTTCATTAGCCTAGATCTTCCCTCAATATTGATCTGCTGCAAGCACATACTGTAACTTAAACAGCCTCAAAACAACTAGGGCACATTTTGTAGATAATTATTCCGATCGAGGCACAAAGATTCCTGGCAACATTTACTACAGTGGGCTGAAAACCATCACAGTGAGCCTTGGGCGCGCCAACCCATAAGAGATAACAATTATGAGCAGTTACTCAAAACAGAGTTAATCGCAATTAATCGCATGTTTTATCTCATGATTAAAATTCTATTACTTTGCATTTCAGAACTGTTTAAGTACATATTAACAATGGAAAGCCATTCTTACCAGTGTATCTTGATTGGGAATCAAATGAATGCAAAGAAAGTTACTTTATGAACTTGATTTTAAGATTTGTATTTGTATTTGTATTTGTCTAGTCACACATTTGAACAAACAACTTTGAATGAACCACAACGCTGTAAATTACCAGTTTCATTGAATGCACCGTCTGTGTTTTTCATGCCCAAGTTTACAGCAGAATTAAACATGTTTTGGCCTCTATGGCATGACAATTGTGGGGGGGAGGGGGGGTTGAATTATTTTACAACTCAATTATTTAAATTAAATACAGGATTAAAGTTCTGCATACTTAGGGTGTTCCACTTTGAGTGACAGGTGGCTGACATCACAGGAGGCGAGCAAGACTCTAGGCTTGAGTAAGCCCGCCTCAGCTCCATCCACGCTCCACCTCTTTGCTCATTTTTGCATTGGCCGACACCAGGCACTGCCAAGATGGCAATGGCCAGAGCTGTCGGTTCGCAGCCCACTTTGAGCTTCATTTTGGCTCTGTATAAACTTATGGGTGACATCATGGAGACTACGTCCATATTTTATACGGGCTATGTTTACAACCCTTTTACGACGCATAAACTGAGGTTTAGAGCAGGGATAATGATATATAATATATAGATATGCTTCACAGAGCTGAGGGGAACCGCATAGACATAGAAATTATATATAGAACATACAACTAGTCATTAAAGCATTAAAGTAGGGCTGTAAAACGATTACATTTTCTTAATCGCGATTAATCGTAGAATTTCTATAGTTAATCGCGATTAATCGCATGTTTTATCACATGATTAACATTCTATTATTTTGCATTTCAGAACTGTTTAAGTACATATTAACAATGGAAAGCCATTCTTACCAGTGTATCTTGATTGGGAATCAAATGAATGCAAAAAAAGTGACTTTATGAACTTGATTTTAAGATTTGTATTTGTTTATTATATATTTAATCTAGTCACACATTTGAACAAACAACTTACAACGAGGCTGTAAATTACCAGTTTCATTGAACGCACCGTCTGTGTTTTTCCAACAACAGCAGCTGCAGATTGTTACATCCCGGTGTCGGAATCCTCTACAGTGAAATACAGACAAACTTTACACCGTTTAGCGTTAGCTGTCAGCATTGTAACCGTGTTTAATCCAGCTACTAGCTAGCGGTAGGCTAACGTTAGCTGCTGTCGAGTATAGTGTTAACTAGCGTCACGTGCAGCGATGCCTGTAACGTCTGTTTCAGAGCATCAGAGAGAAGTGCAGGCATATCAGTGGCACCGGAATGAGGCACCGACATCCGCGTTGCTATTCCTGCAGCAGCAGGATGTGTTACGAGGAAGTACGGCAAAATAGCAGCCTGTTAGGCACGACACAAAGCCGAGTGAAGTGAAAATAATTAATAAATGCCGGCATGCGATTAATACGATTAAATAAAAATAAGGTATTATGCTCGGCCCTTAATCGCACTGTTTGACGCGTTAATGCTGACAGCCTTACATTAAAGATACAGAAGATGCTACATGTAGATGTTTTGGCTTTGGAGGTCTTGACTTGAAGGGCAACTTTACCGGAGCTTGGCCAAGTAACAAAAGTAATGTTGAGTAATAAGTATGTCATGTAATTACTTTTTTAATTACTTATAAGTAGCCTAATTACAAAATGATTAGATTTTTCATATAACTTGCCTAACAGTGGTCATGTTACTATAAATCTAAATGGTACAACAGATCAAAGTTAGTAGTCACAGCAAAGAAACAACCAGAAACACTGTAATAAAAACTGGCCTCCTGCTTGATTTAATTTACTGCTTCTCTTATCTCAGTTGATTCAAGCACATGGACATTCCTGACACAACAATGCTCCTTATTTACTGAGCATACTTCCACAATCTGTACGTGCTACATTTAGATTCATACATGGGACAACTGACAGTTACATGAAGGACAAAAAGAAGGAAGCAAGAACAGTTCTTCCCATGTTTTTGTTTTATGCTCTTTGGAGGGAGATATTGTTCATATTTATATGTGATCCAGGGGGTTAAACTATGTGTGCACCATCCATATAGGCAAACCATTAGCACTTCAACTCAAAGCACTATGGTTTGAACTAAGATGAATGGGCACCATCTAAAGACAATCCCATATTGACGCATTTATCGGTCAACCTCAGAAACCGAGCTAGAAAAGTAACAGATGTTGCAACCAACAGACTGTGTCATTGTGGTCCTTCTCTCCAGTCACTACTCTGTGTCATTTGTGTGGCATATTTAATTGTTTGTAATTGTAACCCTTACTTGGACAAAAAACATTTTCAGTTTTAACGGTGAGGAAATTTCAAATAGAGAATTAAACTGAAATTATAGAGGGGAATGTGCCAGTCAGTGACATTTTAACCTCACTAAAATCCTCCAAACCCAGGCCCTTGCCCAGTGTGAAAAGGCTGCCTTTCTCCCATTTCACTAGGCCCTGTTCCCAAAATTAATACTGTTTGGTGTCTGCTTAATTCTTAATTTCACTGTAAGGTTGTAGGTTATTGTTTTAGTTTGTTTGTTACTTTATTATTTGACATAGGCCTGTTCGGCAGGTTTTATGGGTTCATAGTGTTTTGCTATGCTTCTGCTTGTGATGTGGGGGGTAGCCTAGCTGCTCACCAGCTTAATCAGGGAGAGTGGCTGCATGTTTGCCTCATTAGGTCCTTTCTGTAGGGAGGGGGCTGGGCAATCCTAAGGTGAAGAACAATAGGTAAGATAGTTCTGCAGTAAATTACATTTTTATAATATTTGGGCTGCCTATTGTAGTAGATGCACATATATGTGTAAATAGTAATGCCAGCAGTAACTGATCTATCCAATTGTAGTGATGTTTTGAGAAATGTAAGTGTTACTATTGCTTGCTCAGGTTAGCTCACCCTATAATCACCTGTGCAGGTGGTAGGTTCCAATTAGGGGCAGCTGAGTTAAAAAGGGCTTCAGGAGGAGAAGGTGAGAGAATCTTTGCAGCTTGCTATGAGGTTTCCGTTTTGTTTGTTTGCTGTTATTTTTGCCTCGGTTTAATATTTTGGTTTGAGTATGTTTTGGTGTCATTTTTTTAATTAAAAACACAAATTGTGAACTTCAAAAGCCTTCTCTCCAGTCGTCAAGCGAGACCCCCAGACATTAAATAGTTTTTCTCTTTTGAAACAAATAGGGGAAGATGTTTTCACTTCCATCCCCTGAGAGACCGTAATGCATTTATGACGCAGAGGGAACTGTGATTGGGGTCATAGATCCTTTGGGATACACGACTCTGAATGCTGAAAAGCCACTTAGGATGCATTTCATTTAACAATATCGCCTCCATTATCTCTTGTCCTTCCTGCACTCTTGGCGTCCAAAGAATAATGTCCAAGTATTCCTAGTAGAGACATCCATTACTGGGTCGATTCATCAAAAGGTGTTGTTAAAAACCAATATCATTGAAATGTCGGCATCATGCGGAGCCTCATTTGTTAACCTGTCAAAACCCTCGATAATGAGTATGCAAAGTAGCATCCAGAGGTTACGGTAAATATATTTTCCAATATATGACCACAACTCTCAAGCAATCAGTCTAAAACTGTACAAATATGAAAATATCAGCACTGTAAATAGCGTGTTCAAAAAATTATAAACTCTACCTTTACATTTGTCTAAACCTGAGAAACTGTAAACCAGCAGATAATGTCTTGATTGTTTCTCCGAATCAAAAATGTGCCTTGCTCAAGTCCTCTCCCAGCTCCCATAAAACATAGTCATTTCACACACAGAGGCTTTTCATTGGGATTACTACTGGCCAAGTGAGCGCTCGGATAGGCCCTGAGCAGTGCCCAGGAAAAAAACCTGACATGATTGAAAAAGCAGAGACTGACCAGAACATCCCCACAAGTTGGAGTGCCTAGAATTATCTGCTCCGCCATCTTGTCTTCAATGTTAAGAACTGCATGTGACAAGAATTTGATTACAGAGTGAAAAGCCAGATAAGACTGTCTCGGGTCCCAAGGCCGCAGCTTTAGAAAAGACAAATGTAGAAGAACCAATTTGTCTACAACCAAGACGATCTTTTCAAACAACTCCAGACCAGAATGATTAGTGCAACGCTCCTCCACTTTAATCTTTCTCTCGCTGTAACCTTTTGCTCATAACTCTCCTCTATTCCCCGAGGGAAGGGACCGGGAGCACATGACTCTTGACCCCGAGAGAGGACGCCGTTTGATGAACGACCAGGGAAGGTCAGACGTCTGATTGGTATTCAACCTCCTCCATCTGAGCTCGCAGAACCAAAACGCCAGAGTGTGTCCCCAAGAACCTGAATTACCATGGTGACATTGATAGATACGCAGCATTGGTGGACACTGAACTTTCACTGAGGGGATGGAGTGCGAGCGTAGGCTGAAGCGGGCAGGGAAGCGCCGTGGATAATCTGTCACCGATGGGCTTTTTGACAACCTCTAGGTGTCCCGGTCACACGTACAGACAAGGCTGATAGATGAATGACCCCGCTGGGCGCTTTACAGGGATACTTGGCAAGGTGTGATGGAACTGGAGACGGCATACGGAGCTCATTTCTCCCACCACCCTATGTTTCTTTACAGCGTCTCCTCCTCCTTCACCTCCACACACACTCTGTCTTGCTCACGCGTAACACACAGAGGGGTCACTGATGGTGCTGAAAAGTAAAGAGGGAGGATCTTTGACCTTTTGAGGGGTGTCTGGAGATCCTTACCAGACAGCAACCACTGACGGAACTGTGGACGAATAAGGGAGGCGACATGTTCACTGTTCATTCTTTGTATCCACAGAGAGATCTACCACATAACTTGCATATTCCAGTTTTCAACCTGTGATTTAGTACTTATAATATGATAATGAAAGATGAATTTATATCAGTTATGACAGAACTCTTGCAGGAGCCAAAACCCCTTATGCCCATATACAGTGTTTCAGAGTTGATGAAGAACTACCTGTCCAATTTCTCTTTTTTAAAAGGGGACCAGCTGTGGTGCTGAATTTTTACATGATGGGTGATTATTCTCACAAGCACAGATGTATGGCAGACACACTCACCTAACAAACATTTTAGAGCATGCATATATATATATATATATATATATATATATTTTATATTTTGGAGGATTGGAACACAACAGGCTGGTTTAGCCATATAGATTAGTCTATATCAATGTTTCCCAACCCTTTTGGCTCAGTGACAACTCGTCAGAGTTTATACGCCCTCAGTGTGGACATGAATCACGAGCAGCAGCCTGACCAAATAGTGATTGTTTCATTTGAATGATGTCCAGAGGCCCAGACAGATGAGGCCAACAATTAGAGAAAAATCAGGAAATAGGCTAAACATTACTTTGTGTAAGAAATGTGCATGTTATAGGGCCAAAACGATTAGTTGTTTGCACAGAGATTAATTCTTTTCTCTGTCACATCATTGTTAAATCGTAACTCTCGCCAAAATGCAACCGGGGGTCTTTTTGTGAATGTACCCGAGTCAAACTTTCGTTTAAAAGCATATTTAGGACGGAATCGTCACTTTTAAGATTTACCGTATTTTCGTTTTTCGGTCAAATGGCCTTTTGAATGGGAGTGCTAGGGGCACTTTTATGCTAGCCTCAAAATAGCTATTTTTAAAACACTAAGAAGGCTCGACACAACATGAGACTTTGCTCCAAGTATCACCAGGGGTCTCTACACCTTAACGAAAGCATTGACAACATTGTTTGTGTACCCAGAGTTTACTAAAAAGAAAGGTTTTGAACAACTCACCGTAGGTCTTGTTGTTTCCGGCCGCTACCACCTCGGCAGTCAAAACGAGTCGATATCCGAATGCGGATGAACGGACTCCATATGAGGCTCCTTTTTCAACTACGAGGTCAATATTGTTTTTCAATAACGACAAAACAAGAAATAATCTGTGCATTTATATGGAAATAAGCTTTAGGAGCTTTCCATCTTTACTCTCCTCCCTGTTATGTTGCATTCGGAAATTGATTGTTTTTGACTGATAAAGTGGCTGCGGCCGGAAACAACAAGACCTACGGTGAGTTCAAAACCTTTCTTTTTAGTAAACTCTGGGTACACAAACAATGTTGTCAATGCTTTCGTTAAGGTGTAGAGCCCCTGGTGATACTTGGAGCAAAGTCTCATGTTGTGTCGAGCCTTCTTAGTGTTTTAAAAATAGCTATTTTGAGGCTAGCATAAAAGTGCCCCTAGCACTCCCATTCAAAAGGCCATTTGACCGAAAAACGAAAATACCGAAAATACGGTAAATCTTAAAAGTGGCAATTACGTCCTAAATATGCTTTTAAACGAAAGTTTGACTCGGGTACATTCACAAAAAGACCCTAGGTTGCATTTTGGCGAGAGTTACGCTTTAACTGAATGTCTTTGGGATTTGAACTGTTGGTTAGACATGTTCCGATACTGGTATCGGCTCCGATACAACGTAATAAAGCCCTAAGGAAAATCTACATTAAAGTAGTTTATTTATGTTCTGTTTCCGTTATAACTGACTGTCAAACTGCATAATAAAAGAAAGTTCTGTGGCATTCATGTTTCAGAAAGAGTTTAACCTGAGCCAGACCGACAACAAAGATAGAAATAATATCACATCCATACAGGGATAGTAGTATACAGTTGTTAAAACATAATAAAATATATGACACACTGGTATCGGATCGGTACTCTGTATCGGCCGATACGCAAGTTCAGGTATCGGAATCGGTATCGGGAAGCAAAAAATGGTATTAGGCCATCTCTACTGTTGGTCAGACCAAACAAAAAAATTGAAGTCACATTGTACACTAGATGGACAGTGTTGCTGTTATCTGACATATTATACATGACTAATCGATTAATGGATAAAAAATTCAGATTATATTGATTTGATAATTGCTGATGACAATAATTATTAGTTACAAACATTGTATGCCTTTCTCTTTTATCATCGTTCGTCTTGGGGCTCCAGAGGGTCCTGACCCCCCAGGTTTGAAACTACAGGTCTATGATAAGCCTACTGACTGTATTTTATTTTTTATTTTTTGTAAGATACATAACACGTTTGTGTACATAACTTTCACTAACGACAACTAGGTTGTTAGTGAAAGTTTCTTATGATGATCCCCTTTCCCTTTACCTCTACAGTAGGCCTAGCCTCCATCAGGGCAGCACAGTTTTCTCCTCCACAGCATGACAGTGTTGACATGTTTATTCAGCTGTTTGCAAAATGAAACTCCCGGTTTAAATTAGCTTGAATTCCCCGCGGGATGCAGGGCGTTGTTACAACAGGCACGAGTGCTTCATCATCAACACAAAGAGCATCTGAACCACTGCATGTGCGCAGCAGGCGAGGGGACTTCACAACGTGTTGAATTTCACCTCTTTTGCTGTTAGTTACTATGGACAGGGACCGTGTGATGTGCGCTGTATTGCCAATCTCATTTTAAAAAAGTATAAAGGCTAAGAATACTCATTTTAAGTCCCTGAAGTAATGGTACACAAACAACATTAGGGACAAAACATAGGCTACAATTAAGAGCAATACAGCATTATGAACTCAATGAGCAACGCAGTCCAAGTTATAGGAATACACCACTGCAGGGATATTCCGGTCACATATTATTATTTTACCGCGCATGTTTCAGTAGCCTATACGTTTCCTTTCATACTCGCTGTCTTTGTGTCTTTAACTACAGCCGAAGAATAAGCAGTGATTTATTACAGGCTGCGGACAAAAGCATGCATGCAAACCGTGCGGGCAGGCGCAACGACCCGTCCCCCCCTCCGCTTCCGTGCGGAGGTAACAAGGGGAGATGACAAGTGGCGGAGCGGATGGGGATGTTGCGCTCTGTGGGCGAAACCTACCTGTCATCGTAGCAGAAATCTGCGTCCAGCGTGTTCAGATAGAGACCCACAGCCACGGCGGTGCACACCAGCTCCGTGATCATCTCTCAAAACCAAAGTGGGAGAGGAACTGGGATAGAAATGACTGGAATCAGGTCCCCCCCCTTCTCTGAAGTCTCTGTGTTACTGTGCTCTCAATTTAGCAGCTCGGCAGCACGTTTTCCGTGACATGCAAAGTGTGTCAAAGTTAGCCATATTCCCTGTAACCCATTGTTTTGAGAAACGGGTCAGGGGTGTTGGGAGGTGAAGCTAAAGCCGGGTTTGGCTCGGAGCTGTGCGCATTTCGGTGCTGCGGTGTCCTCAGTGTGCGCATCTCTCCGCCTTGGCACGGGAGAGAGCAGAGCGAGAGAGACGCATGTGGTTTTCAGGGAGGCTGACGCATGCGCACTGGTGTCTGCACTGTAGGGGAAAGGTGGGAAGTGTTTTTTTATGCATTACTTATGGAGCAGAATAAGAATCAGTCGTGTACTGGAAGTCTCATGAAATGTATGTCTGAAGTCAAACGTTTGCAAGCAAACATGTTATGTTATGTACCTCATATTGACCTTGAGTTTCAGTTTTGAGTAGTTTTGTATTTGCACATGCTAAAGTTAAAATAAATGACCTAAACATGAGACAGAACATGGTTAATTACCTCAACTCAAATAATTTAAAGCAATATTTATAATGTCAAAAATCAGCTTTTATTTATATATAATCTCTTCTGTAGGACCAGGGGATATGCAATTATGACCAGATTAGTTCTTGGCTGTGTTAGACACAATTGACCTCTACTGGTAAAATGAACATTGGATGTCTGGTTGAGTAATACATTGGATATTTCCACATCTGAATTTTGACTTTGGAAAACAACATAGATTGAAAGTTTCTGCAATAAAACAGCTGTTGGGGGGGGGGGGGGTGCAATGGGGAGCTGAGATGGGGGGCTGCCACTGTAGTTATAACATTATCTCATTTTGACCCTCAAATGAAAAATATTGATTCATTTGCTGTACACCCCCCCCCGACACACACACTCCGACACACACACACACACGCACTGTCTCTACAGGGAGACTGAACTGGGAGGTGTGATTTATGAACTGTTGTACCTCACCCTATGGTGGGGATGCACATGGGCGTCAGTTTGGAAGCGTGCAGCCTGGTCCTGCTGGCTACCAGCTGGACCAACGCCTGGCCCTCAGTCGGGGCTCCAGGCGAAGAAATCCAGTGCGGTCAGCGGAGAGAGTAAAACAGATGGTTGGAGAGCGATGAACAAGAGCGCAAGGGCATCGGCCACTGATGGGTGAGACAGTGACCGAGCATTACAGGGCAAGAATAGTCATTTGTAACAGAGGCACCCAGCCACCCTGACTCTGAAAAAGACTTGGCTTTGACCTCACGGAACCTGTTGAAAGGCAGACTGCTGTGTTTTTTTTTTACCTTAGACTTATGTTGAGGTGCTTCCGCTTCTATAGCATTAATCAGTGTCCAGTGTCCTTCTTGTTGTTGTTGTTAGATTAGGATAGTTGCACACTAACATTAGCATAACACATATATATGTATGTGTATATATATATATATATATATATACCCCAAACAAACCCACAGGCAAACACAAAGCCTACAAGATACACACTGCACCGTTACTCTGCCCCATGGAGAGTCGGCCCAAGTGATGAGAGAGATTAGCTGAGGAAAAGAGGGAAAACATGTTCCTGTAGAGAGTATAAACAGGCCCAGGGAAAAACAAACACATTACAGGAGAAGAAGTGTTTAGTCCCTCTGACTGATTAGCTGCTACGTCCTGAGCGCTGTAATGAATATATTGTTAGGTGTAAACAGTCCTAAATAAAACATTTTTTTTGGTTTTAGATGAAGAGGTCTAAAAGGGGCAGTTCAGGGCTCTTGTAAATCATTGGCTCTATTTACATTCATAGATGAATGCATTCTCTTCTTTCTCTTGGTATTCTTTCATCTGTTGTAAGCAGTGACAATCATTTAGTCCTTATTATTAAAAGCATGTGGCTTTTCTCATTCAAGCCACATTTTGTTTTGCTCGTCAACAAAGCAAATGTTTGCATATTTTACTTGACATATGACCAAACTGTTGTTTGTTGAGGCCTTCAGAACGGGCCTTCATGCTTTTAATGAGTATTAGTTGCACGCATTCCCCATCTTGTTCAGAAGATCAACACCACTTTCATGTCTGTATGGGGGAACAGGACTTCTTATTAACCATCTGGATTCTAGGTTTAATTTGGCATAGCTTTCTATGCATTCATTTTTGTCTTTGTTAAACTTTAAATCTATCCTCTCACCACATGTATGGAGTCCTTTTTTTTCAGAACAAACTCAGCTACAACTCTGACTTACCATTTTGTCAATTTGGCAAAGTATAAAACCGCCCGGAACCCAAAATACATGAAAAAAAGACACTGGCTGGGTTTATAAAAATGTACACATCCTTATTGATAATCACTCAAAATATTGCTATAGAACAGTTAAAGGTTGTAAAAAATATTCATATACACAAATATAACAGAAAAATGTAAGAAATACAACTTTACAGTCCATTTACAAGTAAGGTGCTTTGTCCAAATTCATTTTTGTGCCTTTTTTAGTTTATGTATGCCTGCAAATGTATGCCATGGTCAGTGTATTTACCAATGAACAGACAGACGGATATTTTGTTACTTTCCAACAAGAGTGGTATCAATCTTCTCATGTAATTCTTGGCAAAAAGGGAATACACAAACTTCCCAAAATGTCAAACTATTCCCTCAAGCATTATTATGCATTGTGCAAGGGTTATTATGCAAAATACCTAATGGCATGGTTCTATATGTGATGTTATTTTTTTCAGATTACAAGATAATGCTCCTGTTCACTCATTTAATTGAAGAGACAAAACTGACCAACAGGACATTCTCTAACAACAAACTGTATTTCTATCGACCCTGTTATTAGGAGACTTCCTCTCCTCTTTAAGCGACACAAAGCGAGTAATGGTAATTTTCCTGTGCTATTCACCCTGGAACCACTGCTTCTTCACCGCAGCAGATAAACATCACACAGGAAACGGATAATCACAGCTGGAAGGACCGGGCCCTGCCCTTACAAAATAGCACACCCATGGCATTAATATCAACTCAGAAACCTAAAATCAGGAGATATCGCACACCAAATCAAATCCACCCTGGTTTGTGAAATATCCGCAAGGGTGTCACCTCCTCGTTCTGCTCAGGAAGATCAGAAATATAACTGCGTGGTGGGGGGGGGGGGGGGGGGGATGATTGTTTGGGTTTGGCGCTGAATTAGGAAAGGATAATGAGTGTTATTGTTAATGATGGACTGTGAAATGGCTTGAATCATGGCTAAAAGGGTCAGTGGATTACATTGTCTCAGAATAGACAAAAATAAAATAAAACGATTTTTTTTTTTTAAATAAAACACCATATCATGACCACAAAATGCAGTAGCTCAAATGTCCTTTACTGTTATCATTACTGTGTGCAATAAACTCGATGTGTTTTGGATTCTGAAGCTGGCCTGTGGAGGGGGAATACAAAGGGGAAGAATGCAAAACTGACTGCTTAAATTAGTATTAATTAATGATACTGTAAAATAAATCTGATTTATACAACTCAAAGCATTTTCTTACCTCAGGAAAGTCTTTAAACACAATGACAGCAAAAGATAGTATACAAATACTGAGTGGTTTACTCAAAATGACAGGAAAAACCTTTTAGAAACTCTTTATCTGTGTGGTGTTCCACATCAGTTTCCCTTTGTCACATCCATTACACATTGCAGTTTGTGCCAACATGGTGTAAATAGCCTACTACAGGACATATATTTTACAATATGTACTGTAAGAGTCTCAGTTGCCCTTCAGTCACAGCTCACTGAAGATGTTTACAGATTCAGGATTTATATTCTTCATCCAGGTTATTAGATTTAAGCAACATACAAAGAAAGCAAGTTTTAATCATGTAAATCACATTAAGCCATGGGAACATGAAGCATTACATTTATTTTGCAATTGCATTAGAGGTTGAAGCAGTAGAATTGCAGTACTACTTTCTACAAGCCATACATAACAGGGTTTCTAGTTTTCTCCCACTGTTTTCCATGACTTGTTTTTTATATTTTATCTGAATAACATTCCAAAAGAATGGACAAGATTAATGGAAAATGTGAATCAGAGGGACAAGTACCGTTCTTGGATATACGTGATGACATGTGTCACATTGAAAACAGCAGTTGTCCGTTCTCCGTCAAGTGTTTCTTGAGGGTGACATTGTTTGAGGCTCAGAATCAAACATTTACACAGCTTGACACCCCTGTTTACACATCCACAGATACATCGCTGACAGGTGTAAAAAAAAAAAAAAAAATGCAGTTTTGTAAAGGTTGCTCTTCAGAGAATAAATCTGCAGTGACTTGATGTGATAACAGCAGATTTCAATCTAAAATGAGACGTCCGGCCAAATCCACTCTTCCTCACAAGCAGGGCATCTGGCAGAGAAGTGTAGTCTGTTGGTGACTGAAGGGGCATGATGATGGCAGCCAGGGCTACTTCCTGGCACCCTGCTCTCTGATGGCTGTCTGCCCGAGGCCCAACACAAAATCACCAGGGGCAGTTAAAACAGGACAACATGATGACCGTGCTGAAAGCTGGAAGACATTAGGACACTGTGTATGAGAGTGGATGTACAAGTAAAGGTGGTTATTGTGCGCTTGTGATGCTGTAACAGACATTTAAATGGCTTTTTCATCATCACCACATTAATCATTTCAACTGACTCACGTCTTTCTCTCACTCCTTTTTCCCTAATCTGCAAGTGGTGTTGTTTGATTAAGCTTGCCACTTCCCTTCCAAATTTTACCCTTTGATTTTGGGTTCATTAATTAAGAAGTTGGATTAAAGGGCATTCTTTCAATCCAAAACATAACATCCGCCAGGTGAGAACTACTTATGTAAACATGATTGGATGATGTTTTTAAAGTATACAAACTGCAAATGTAGGAGGAACCCCAAGATCAGTTTTCAAATCAAGGAGGGTAGCAGGAACTTGATTCATATCCAAACACCACCGTGAGAAACAGAGATCACAGCATAGGGCCAAAGTGTTTGACGCACTCCCCTCACTTCCCCTCCACTTCCTCTCATTCCTACCTTGCAATGAAGTCATGTGAGGTGGGATTGCCTTGCATGAGTCCCCATGCAGCCTATTTCTGTCTCCAATCCCTCATCACGTCCTGTAACCCGTTTTCCTGCCATAAGTGCAAAGTCAGGAAATTGTAGTTTACCTACTGCAACGCCTGGATAGCTTTTGCTGATTTTTTTCCTACGAGTTTGCATGTTTGTTTTTGTGCATTGGAAGCAGGGCTTTCATCGTGTCATTTTTCTTGTCTTCAATGTGGGCACATGAAAGAGGACTGTGCCAGGGTGTGTTTATATGTACATATATGTGCGCAAGCACGCATGCAAGCATCAAGGACGAGACAGATCGACAGGACGTGAGTCACTCGGCCACAACAAAACCCGGCAACATTTGTATCCTAAAACAAGCCCAGTTCACATCTTGAATTGCTTGGATTCGTGTCAGTCCGGTTTGGCTACTAGAGCAGGCTGTCAGTGTGAAACACAGTGCCGGATCCATACATGGTCCAGACGCAGAGGAGAGCCTCTCCGTCTGTCTTTACTGAGATAAAAATAAAGCTCTGGGACACAGTTTCACCACGACAATGTTGACAGACCTATGGATGGCCTACAGATGTGCAGTCTGCTGCAGCTATAGTATAAAAAATAAATAACAGAAGCAGTGTAGTGGAAGATGTGAAGTACTGCACAGTGGGAAAGTGCGTCATATTCCTTTCGTTTCAGGCTAATTTTGTTGAGTCTCAAAGTTTAGTCTCCATACTTTTGAAAAATGGATGTTCCTACAGAGACACTGTTCACATGCACAGCTGCCATGACCATTACTGACTCATTGCTGGGTCCTGAGCGACACACAGGGCACATTATGACAGCATTATGTTCATTATAAAAGAGATCATTTTTTTTGTCAGACAGACCTACTTACAGCCCTGTCAGATGAACTCAAGTAGGGCCTACCCCTTCATTGACACATTTGAATTTATTTTAAACTTTTTGTTTTGCATAAAAGTAAATATTGTTTTATATAATGAAATGTCAGCGTTTAGGCTGGTTTGGTCAAGTCTGCATTCATGCTATCGCTTGAAGTGGCAGAAGCTGGACATTTCAACCATTTATCCATTACTTTTAGCTAACTATTTTAACTCCTTCTTCCATTACGTTTGGCTACAGTATTTCAGCAATATCTTTCACTTTAGCTGGATTATCCTATTTATCCATTTGGCTGCTTTGAGCTAAGTGATCTCTAATCGCTAACTACTTTTCATGTACTCTTCACTGCAACACGTGGTGTTAAAGTGTTAGCTGACTCAAAAAGCGGCTATATTTTCTCAATCGAATCATGATTTATATTTTTTTATTTATCTAAACTACCCTGGCTACTGCAGAAGCTCCCCTGGTTGGGAATCACTGGCCTAGGCCATCTCCTTGTAGTGTAGTGTAAAAGACAATAACAGAAGAGTAACTGAGTGAATTTCCAGTTCCAGTTCATGGTATCTCGATCTCTGTCGGTAAGGTAATTATAAGAAATTGTCACTTGTAGCATTTTCAAATAATAATAATAATAATAATTTTAACTTGTAAACTATATATATATATATATATATATATATATATATATATATAATATAAAAATAAAGTAAATATCTCATTGTAAAATAATTGTTTTGTTAAATGTTTTTGGTCCCCTAAATGCTGCATTTCCATCTTTACCTCTTGTGTCTGCTTTCTATTAGCTTTGGTGTAAATCCCACTACCATAATTCATGTGTACACACAAGACTTTAACATTTGTTATCAAACATGTAAGACGAGCGTGATTTATTACATGACCAAGCACAAAGCAAAACAGAAATAAAGCGGGGTCAAGGATGCCTCTTGCCATGTCGATCTTTTCCCCTACTACCTCTGGTTTGAGAGCCTAGAAATGGGGTTTCCAGACCTGTCAACAGAGCCTCCTAAATCCCACAATGCCCCTGGCTCCCTGAACGGTCTTTAAAAAAACAAGTGTTTTCTCAAGAGTTACGAAACATAAAGACAAAAGCCTGAGATGGATACAATCAAATCAAACAGGAATGACAGTTTTTCCAGGTGTTTTGAGCATGTGTTTTCATGAGGAGCACACAGTCAAGGACGGAACGCAAAAAATACAGAAGATTTATTTTTCATCGCAAACAGTAAAGTATATAAAACAAAACAAGATGTTGCTGAAAGTGATACAGAGAGACTGTATACATAAATCTCTAAATTTTAGATTTAATCATACATGTAATCAAAACAAGCACAAGAGAACACATACATTTACAATCACTCATGTACGATTGCTGATATAATCATGACCTCTCAAGCAACATATTATAATCATCTGCATATGTATAAGTTCATCAACGTGAAATTCTGTCTCCATAACTCTTCAGTCCGATGATGGCGTAACATCTCGGTGACAGCAGGGGATCAAAGAGTTGCACCAGTGCAGAGAATGATGAATCCTCCTGCAGGACACAAAGACACACACACGCCCCAAAAAACAATAAGACACAATAGAACTGAATAAAAAACACATGGACATACAAATCTTGATTCTTCTCTCCAGTTTGGCTTTGTGACCCATTGGTATCCTCTGCTGTATGATTTTCTCACTATTAAAGATTTCTCTATTGAATCCCCTGAGAATAAACATCTGTACAAATATTGTGTCAGGTGGACTCCTGTTCATGTGTAGAACATGTTTGTCTTCCTTGATGGCTAGCTCTTTAGTTATAGGTCATTTTGGAGTAGAAAAGTCTTTCAACCACACTTTGTAAGGCTGTTCTTTTGCTGCATCCCTACCGTGTCGGTAGATGGGCAAGAATAGGAAAACCCTCCCATTATTCTTGGGGATGTTGATGCATTATTCCATGCTAGCTTCTAGACGGGCAGTTTAAATAGGTTACATGCCAATTTTGTTGTGTTACGTATGTGGAGGAGTTCCTTAACAAGTGGAACCAGATGCAAGCGAAACTAAAACAAAACTTTATTCTTAATTCGTCACATACAATTTGACAGTACAATGTAGTGAAATTCAATTACTGCATTTATTAACCCATTCTAAGTATTAGGAGCAGTGGACAGCTATACATACATACATACAGCTCCGGGGAGCAACTTCGTGACTGCTCAGGGACACTTTGACATGTAACAGTATAAGCTGCTTGTAAATTAGCTGTATCTAATTGAATTAGTGCTAATATTGAATTGTATTTATATCTTGCTGCCAGTGATGGAGGCTTTGCAGCCATTTTGGTTTGTTGACACTTCTGTAAGCATGCATCAGCATACTAAAGTGCTCACAATGATAATTCTAACATGCTGATGATTAGCGGGTATTATGTTTACCACGTTCACCATCTAAGTTTAGCGTGTTATCAAGCTAACATACAAGCTGATTGGAATGTCATTAGTTTTGCAGGTATTTGGTTATGAACCAAAATATCGGAAAAACAACATTTTTGCCCTGATGATGGCGCTATATGGAAAGAAGGGATCACCAAATTTGTTACGATTCATCCTCTGGAAACCATGAATGTCTGTATAATGGCAATCCATCCAATAGTTGTTGAGATATTTAAGTCTGGACCACATTGGTGGACCAACAGACAGACCTACATCCCATCGCTAAAAACAGCATACACAACACTATCTTCCATGAATTTGTTGCTAACACACTCAACCACCGATGCATATTTTATCATTCACTATTTGGTCCTTTGACCTTTCAGCATACATCACGTCACAGTGTATACATTGCTTAATAAGTGCATCATTGTTTGACTATCAACACTGGAGCAAGGGCCTGAAGACTTTCTGGAAACAAAAACAAAAATCTACAGTATGTTTTGGATAATAATCACAGCTCTTGCTCAGAATTTAAAAAACCTGATCTGTGTGTGTTTATATCAGGCCGAGCATGCTTCAGCACACTTATCATCACATGGATCATATTCACATACATCCATCACCTCTTCTTTTTCCTCCTCTGCTCCTCCTCCAGGGAGACCTCTCAAAGCTGACCAGCTCTCTTGACGTTACATTATATTGTTTGATTACATGACCCTGTTAAGGAAGTCCATCTGACACACAGCCATGCATGTAATCATAACTTCAAAGCCTTCGGCTTATACATATCTCATCACGATGGCTCAATGGCTAAAGATTAGCATGTTGTGTTTGGCTGCAGAAGCACGAGACGTTCAATTGCAATCCGGCTTTAATTTAGCCAACACCTGTATCATTATCAGTGGGCTGAATCAAAAACAAAGAAACAGAGAAAAGGTTTTAATATATCGGCTGAGATTTTTGTGTCTTCGCTTTCATCATCTGGGAAGCAAATTTCAAATCCCATTCAACAAGCTGTACAAGTAAATTATAAAGAGGAGTCCAGCGGAAAAAATAGCATGCTGGTGAATATCACTGAGTTATGATTGCACTTGTTTCAATGTTAGTACAGTTTTTGTTTTTTTATTTTCTAGTTTGAGTGGGTTTGAGACTTTTTAGTTAGGCGCTCTTTTTTTCTACATACACCTTCACTGCTGCTTACAACCCCCGCGAAATGACTCGCTTTACTATCAGAATTTGATCCATTCGGTCCGATAACATTTGGAAAGTTTAGAAGAGCCGCACAATTTAATCATATCTAAATTAAGGTAGTGGAGACCGGCGGAGGTCTCTAGTTCGCCTGCTCTATGGGCTGCACAAAATGGAAGTAGTGCCGATCATCCAGGGACGTTTAGGCTCCATAAAGGTTTCATGCGCCACTGAGCTGCTCTCGTAGGAATAAAGGGGCTCCGCCTCGAACGCTGTATCCAGTTCTTATATTACATCCACTGCCTACTACTTCCCAGCAAGTTAACCTCCCCTGTCTCTTCTTGGCTTTGTGTCTATTCAGTAGGACTTCATGTTTATCGGACTTTTGAGTATTCCAGGTTTTGCCAAAGGGGGTCTACTATGAGCCACTCCTCCAAAATGAATTCATGAATATTTCTGCAATGAATGACTGATGAGAGTGTCCCGGCTGAAATAAGTTTACTTACCTGTTCTTTCAGGTAGCAGAGGCGATCAAGGAGAATCAGACCTTCAATACAGGGAGCCAGGGTCACCTTCAACTACACAAAGATGATGATGAGAGAAGATTTAACATGACCTTAAATATATATTTGTTTATTTCATTTCATATTAGTGTTTTTCACAGGGACTTTTTTTGTGGTACAAAATTGCTTGTAACTTTTTCAGCTGCTCCCACATACTAAAACCCATCATGACTAGTGTCTATCCAGTAGCTGGTGGGCGATCCCCAAAAACCATTTTACTGCTTTATGTCATAAAAGAAAATGGTATGTTGGTTGACACCACAATTAGTGGCCTCTGCTGAAACCAGAGGCTGGTTTTCTTCCCATTCTGTACAACAGTATTACTTCCCAGCAGACTACATTATCTCACTTAATGGTCTGCATTTATTGGCATTACACATCTCATTTCACAGGAATGAATATGATTGTCCTGCTTACCACTTCTGTTAAAATGTTATCAAGGACCTACCATATTAAAGGCATGCATCTCGCCCTTTCGCGGCGTGTATGTGTTGTGGTAATCCTGGATGTCACTGTCAGAAAGCTGATGAGAGAGAAAGATGCATGTGAGTCAGACTATAAGAAAAGGGAATACAAGTTAGGGATGGAAGGAGAATGTGAAGAGGAGTTGAAGTAGGAGAAGCAAAAGAAAAAGAGGGTATATGCCTTTTGACATACAGACAGAAATACGTTATCCTTATTCCCATGGATACCCAGGGCAACCAGATGACCTCAGCATCCTGGCCAGGCAACATCCTAAACCAAGACAGCAAGTTTCTCAAGCACCTGTTTAGTTCACTAACCTGACATACATTGGTGTATTTTCTAAATAAACGCCAACAAAGAAACATGTTTCCCTCTAATTCACAATCCAAAATTGAGACTGCTTCCCACAGTGTGTGTTTCTGGAAGGTCTTGTTTGTAAGATGACAATAGTAATATTCTGGTCCTGACCTTTGATTCATCCAGTTCCAGTCTGCTTAGAGCTCGGCGAACGTAGTCCACAAATGATTTAGCCTTGGAGTAGACATTCCCAACTCGCTTTTCACTGCAGAGCAAAACACACATATATACACCATTTCTCAGTCCCTGAACATCTCATTTTTGCCCAGTACAATAAATAACATTCACTACTTTACCCTCATCTGTTTTTGTTTTTTTTATAAATGGCACCATAGCAACCAGAATCAAACTGTTAAACACTTAAAAAGGACTAAATGGTGATGAATAGGCGCTGCTTGGAGAAAAGTAATGGTAATGGATATTGATGTTAGTTATAAACTGAAGGCCACAGAGCAGGAGGGGGCCAGTTCAATGCTTGGGGTCGTTTAAAGCATTTGATAAGGGCTAATTGAAAATTGCAGTACTTAATAGCTCAGTTTATTTAGTTAAAAGGAGAGCAATGAGAAGGCAATCCACTTAAGATCTGGACCGAAATGCATGAAAAGTGTCAGCCATTAGGAATGCAAAATAACAACAGCAAATGACCCCAGAACTTCAGATGTTATGGGTGTAAACCAGCAGGTTTTGACTTCTGAGAGCAAGCAGTTACTCATGTTTAAAAAGTAAAGCATAACAAAGCTAGATACAGTTCTAGCAAATTATTTTTTTCACTTCGGCAGCCGTCCTTTTTTCCATTGAAAAATATAAGAAAAACATGCACCACACAATTTCCTAAAGCCCAAGATGACATCTACAAATGACTTGATTTGTCCAACTTAAAGTCCAAGACCCAGATATATTCTATTTGCAATCACACAAATACATTTAGGAAGCTGGAACTCAGCAAATTTTTGTCATTTTTGCTTTAAAGCTATAGTGCGTAGTTTCTGTCGCCCCCATGAGGAATTCTAAGTAATGACAACAACACTGTCAGCGTGTCCACATGATACAAGCCTTCCGTGATCGCGCCCCCACCATCCCTCCTCCACACAGTTGCTAGTAGCCAAGGAGGACACGGAGGATTAAAAAAACATGATGGACTCTTCAGAAGAGGTCATTATCTTCACTCGAGTTTCTGCGCGGGAAAGTCGCCGGACGACACAACAAAGCTTCTGAACGAAGCCATACTGAGAAATCCAGAGAGAGTCGTGGTTGGCTGATAGTCTTAATTAGCTTTGTATCAACTCATTTGGCAATGGCTTGAATGTAACGGACGTTCATTAATATCAAAAAGTCACACACTAAAGCTTGAAAGGACTTAATTAATTGACTATCAAAATTGTTCTTGATCAAAATGTTCTGACGGACTAATCCTTATCTTAAATTGTATTTTTTGTTTCAGCACTAAAGTCTATGATGCAAGATCAGGTCTGCTACTGAGTACATGTGACTTTTGTTTGCAATTCTTGGTTCGTTTGTAATCTAAATAAACCAGAAACAAAAACATTTCTTTTCTGGTTCAGAGAAGAAGAAAAAAACAGTCAGACAGTTTTTTTTTTTTTTTTTTTTTTTAATCCTTTAGACTGCTACTGAAATGTGAAGCTCTACCTCATGTGTGTTACTGTATGTGGACACTGTGAAATAATACCTAGAAAACATTGTGTGATGTGTAAGTGCTTTGTACACTTGCTGTAATTTCTCATATTAAAGTGATGCCAGATGTACAGTACTTGTTGTTACCTTTTAAAGGAGCTGTAGTGATCCCTCAGAATAACATGAAGCACCGCTCGGTAAAACAGAGACTCCATCTGAATCTGCAGAAAAGATCAAAGATAACTTGATGCAACATAACGCAGTTTACATTATTTTTCCACATAAAAAGTTTGTTATTCCCTTGTGATTCATCCAGCATGTGTACGAACAGTTGATGAATATTTCTGACACTTTTCCGAGTCTGATGCAAGACTAACCAGCAATCAAGCCTGTTTTTGGATTCAGAACCCCAGTTCCAACAAGTAATCAATCTTACCATGATTGCATTAATATTTATAAACATTCCATATTAATGGCTGGTGGTATCGTGTATCAGGCTTTGGGCCGGAGCTCCGAGCTCTACATTTTTAAATAAATACACTGTAGTCAATCACAGACTTAAAACAATAGCAGAATTAATGGGCTGATTGTTTGAAGATCTGCGATGAAGATAACACAGTCTTGAGTGATTGTGAACACACATATTTAATGTTTGAAATAATTTGAGAGATTTGTTTGGATGGGTGTGACGTAATGAGAATGAGTCCCATTCTTGTGTGATGGTGTCGATTCATTAATGTATTGATTACAATTAGGATGCATGCCTTACTTACCCCTTGGCCGAGTGAAACTCTCTCGAGTGCCTGTGTTTTAGAAAAATGGTAAATCGTTAAAAAAAAATAATTCTTGGGAAAAACTGAGCTGTAGCTGTAGTCATGAAGGTTAAAAACCACTCATTAAAAACCTACTTCATCCACATGCCCTGTTTATAACCTAACATGAATTAAAAAGAGACTGTTTGCTGTCTGAAGATCATATGTATTTGTAGGAAAGATGCTGTTGTGCACATTTTTTTGTGCTGTCGTCCAAACTCACCAAACACGCCGACATCCTGGCATTTCTGCCGCAGAACCAGGACCGGTCGCGAAGGTACTGACTCAGAGGGAACCCACACACACCGGGCAAACACTCTGCCAGGGAATACACAGATAATACACAGATAATAGGAGTCAACGGATGGATCAGTTCGGTTGATTCATGGGGGCGTTTGTTTTTTTAAACAACTGCAATCCGTGGGTATGAATTTCTAAAAGGAAATTGCCGGGGAGACATCAGGATTAGGAAACATTTTAATTTACAAAGACTTTCATCCTCTTCTTTTCAGTGTGTCTGTCTTCGATTCTTTGAAGAGAAGAATTAACATAAAACCCATTGCTCTTAAATATTTTAAAAAGACCTCCGATTGCTGTCGTGAGAGGAGCAATAAGTACCACACATATCTGACCATAGCAGAGCTTAGCACACACACACACACACACACACACACACACACACACACACACACACACACACACACACACACACACACACACACACACACACACACATTCCCAGTGGGAGGGCACCGAGTGTGACTACTTGACAGCATGCCATCCTTTTCATGTCATTTCTAAAAGGGTCAGTGACTGAGGCCAAGGCGCAGTGAATCCAGAGGGATACTTTCAAAAGAAGCAGTAATAACATGTGCAGCTGCGGCCGGGCCGGGCTCTTGCAAACTGCTCTGGGCACGCTAACATGTTAGCAATCGAGTTAGCTTCCCTTCTGGCCCCTGGAGGCAACTGAAGTGTACAAACCTTTCCTCCGCCTGAAGGGCAGATTACAGTACTTACACAGAGTTGTATATAGTAGCAATGCCTCATGTTGGCCACAGAGTTCACATGTGAAGTGGCCATGTACATGCACTCCTGTTCAGAAAGACAAATATTTGTGATCGTACACTTGCAAATATTTTATGAAGAGACACGCTGGCTCCAGAGCTTAAGATGCCTGAATGTACTTATCTTGTTGTGAGTAAACAGCATGAGATTGGACTCTCGATTCTACATAAGGTACTAAACATGGATGATGCATTTAAGGAATCGCTCCCCAAATGAGCAGATCACATAAATGTAGCCTTCTATAATGAAGCTTTTCTAGGGTGAGGCAGGCCACCACAGGAGCTGGCCTGCATCCCAGACTGCACTGTTAGGGCAACAGGGGAGAGAAAGCGCGCGCGCGTGTGTGTGTGTGTGTGTGTGTGTGTGTGTGTGTGTGTGTGTGTGTGTGTAGGAGCCTTTGTAACTTCTTTAAAAGATCAAGCTGGAGTTCAAGAAACAAGCATGGAAGGAGTGTTTTCAATCAGCTGTCGTGATATCATTTTCCGCTCGCATTTGGCCCCGATGACGTGAGGGTCGAAGGTCACGCTGTTAACAAGAAATGACGCGATACTGTATCGACTGTAGCGAGGGCTCTTCCTTATAGATACGCAGAGGCTACAGTCACAGCATGAGGACACATGTAGAATATTTCCTACCTCGTAAACTGAGCAGCCAAAGGAGCATGAAACGAGGATGATATCAGTCCTGATATCCAGTTTCCTGCGTTTTGGCACCTGAATTAAACTCCGAGGTGAGGCAGCTGTAGAGGCTGCCGTACAATCTCCTCAGTGTGGAAATCTAGGCTAACTAAATAACGGCAAAGTCCTCCTAAGCCAAGAGTAGATACAACACTCTAGTCGCAGAATCAATCACAAAGGTCAAAAGAATTTCATTTTCAGCAGCCTTAAACAGCCATCCTAAATGCATAAATCCACTCTAATGGCTCAACAGCGAGTTTCTGAGCTCAACTCAATCTCCAGAAGGGTTACTTGGCTGAGTCTCCAGACTCTTGCGGAACATTTGACTTGTTTACTATAAAATATGACTATAAAGTGTTTATGTGGCTTTGTGTGGGAAGACGATATTTCATTTCAGATTGGATCAGAGTGATGAAGTGAGCGCTGCAGGTGTCTGAGATGGGATTATGGGACGTGCTTGAGTGAGAAAAGAGGGAGAGAGACATAGAAATAGAGAGGAAAAACTGTGAGCTCTGTGTTCAACGGAAACCATATGTTCTCGAAAAAGCGGATGGAGTGTGTGTGTGTAAACACTGTCACAGCTTTACAGCACACAGAGAAACAGACACGAACACACTAATCTGTCCCTGGCTGTGATCTTTATCCGAGTATGTCGCTGCCAGTGTGTGTGTGTGTGTGTGTGTGTGTGTGTGGTTACCCTGTCCTGCGGGGTCAAACTCCTCAGACAGCAGGTGATAGCAGCAGCCCACGCTGCAGACTGAGGCCAGCTCCGGTTTAGCCACAAACATCCTCAGGGTGCTGGGAGCCAAGTCGCCACACGTGTGCAGGCCGACCATGACCGCATCCTGGAATGCGGCGAAAGCACGCAGAGAAAGGAGAGAACAGTGTCAGAGGTGGGGAGGGGTGGAGATCGATGGTAAAATTTATTGATGATGACGCGCTGCAGATTTGGCACGGCGATAACATCCCACACTTGCTCCAGTAATGTAAACTCCAGCTGTTGGGGCAGACTTTTCAGGAGCTGCTGTGGGAATCCTGCTTTGCTACTATACTGTATACTGGCCTCCTACCTGCACCACCACCGCTGCCCAAACACACTGTGAATCTATTTTCAATCTTTACTTCTTTTTTTTTTTTTTTTACTTTGGATTTGCTCACCTCCAGCTCGTTGATGAGCTCTCGGAGCTCTGTTTCCGCAGTAACGTAAGAAGTGAGGGGTGAAAACATGACGCTGGCGCTGGCGGCTCTGTTCTGAGCTTTCCTCTCCAGGTTCTCCGTCTTCCTCCTCTCCCTCTCCTCAGCACTCAGTTGTCTCGGGGGAATTCTGGGGGATGTAGGCTGTAGCACATCCACTGACAGGGCGCTAAGGAAGAGCTCGTCTGTTTCGCGGTTGGGCTCTGAATGCCTTTCCACTGCAGGGTTGACATCTGATAAGCTGATCAACACCTTCGCCTCCTCCTGTGACACAATTCCTGCCCCATCGCCACGTGAAACATCATTGTCTCCATCCGTTCCAGGCTTTATTTCTACTAAGTTCTCCTGAGATGAATGTGTGGCGGCCTCTCCCTGTCCCCTAACTGCCTTGTTGTGTTTCTGGTACGCCCTGGAGAACTTCTTTAGCTTCCTGTTCCTCTCGTGGGCTCCGTGGGTGTTGGTGCTGGAGGAGTCGATGCCATAGACCCGGAGGCCGTACTGCAGAGACAGGAAGGAGCTCAGGTAGCCCTTCCCCGAGCCTACATCTATCACCTGGGTGGGAGACAAAAGATGGAAGGAAAAATCAAATCCAAAATCAGTTTACTGAGATAAACGTCCTTATGTTTGGGGTCCAAGGGTTTGGGTCTCCCCTAAACAGAGCCTTTGAGGTTTGAAACTTTAAAAAATGTTACTCTACCTGTTTGACTCCACAGCGCTGGGCCAGACAGGCCACCACCTCAGACATGGACTGGACCTCATGAGATTTCTTAGAGTTCATAAACTCATCTGTCTCCAGCTCAGCACCTGGGTTAGACAGAACAAAAGTCTTTTTTTTTTTTATAAAGCATGTCAATTTTGCCAGGAATGCACCTTTGCAAAGACCTCAAATCAATTCCATGATAGCTGGACAACCCTGAAGAATTCTTTACTGGATTCCTTCTCTCAGCATGGAACCAGACAGTCCATTCTCCCCTACCTATCTCTGCAGGTGGAGCTCCAGACTTTGACCTGTTCTCTCTGAGGGCCTGCAGTAGCTCATCCCTGCTCATACAGACTCCAAGGCCAGGGAGAGAGTGGGCTTTGGCCGCCTGCAACAGTTCACACACATCAACCAGCCGGTTTGTATCATTGCAAAACCCGAATGTGGTCCTCGATTGCTCTGTTTATGGAGACAGACACAGAAATATGGGTAAAGTTTGGGAAAGTTGTGCTTGGATTTTCATGTAAATAGTTTTTTTTCTTCTTGGTGAAAATTTGTATTTCGTTCTATTTGTATGATAGATACTATACACACACATTCAAATTTAGCAGATGTTCGTGGTAGGAATGAAATTCCATAGGGTGAGTTCACCTAAATGACAAAACAAACATATTGTCTTGCTTAGGTTTTATGCTGCCACCCCCATACAAAGGAGGGGAATACAATTGTGTTTGTTGCTCTTTCAGCATTGAAAAAAACTGCATTCTAACCATTGAACAGCAAGATGGATAAGCCACAGTTCACTGTGAACAGTTTTCATTGAAACTACTTCCTATTGAAATAGTGCCCAGGAAATCTGTTTGCTTCAGGTTCTCAAAAACAGATCAACTTGTATAAAGTAATTATGTATGAGAGATTTAATTTGACTTTTTTGTAATTTGGGTGATAGAGTTTAACTCAGACCCTTTTTTAAGCAATAAGAAAATGATGTCACTAACAACTTTTTTGGCTAACAGGTTTTGAAAAGAATATTTCACTTTCCATTTGGTAATAACGCAGTAATAAATGTTATTTTATAAAAATAAATGTATTTTGGTCCAGATTCTCTGCAACCTTTTTCTAGAAGCTGTGTTCATGCCCTCCGCACCGTTAAGAGGCTTTTTCACGACATGTGGCAACCAATAAGTTGTTCTAACTGATGGTTTATAACTCATCTATAAAGCATTAGTAAATCATTTGGTAATCATTAATAAAATAAACTAAAACCGTTGGTTCAACACCTTTTAAAAAAAAATATATAATTGAAAGTTAAAACAACTGACTGACAAGAACCACTTCATCTATCTACCCCCCACCCCCAAGTCCCACTAGAGAGTATGCCATTTATATTTATTTTTTATTTAATTTCTAAGGCGACTGAAGAAATGTATTGACCTTTTGCTTTGTGTCCTGGCTCCCTCTGCTGGTCACTAGCCGAGCCGAGTGTTGACAGGACCTCCTGAGGTAGCACGGCCATGAAGCGGTTCCACACGTCCTGCGTGTAAAACTCCACAGTGTGAGCATTGGCGATGCTCAGAGTTATAGACAGAAACCGCTTAACTTCATCTATTCGACGTTGAATTTCTGTGAGGCTGTATGAGGAGGATAACATATTAAACAGCTCTCCAAAGAAGGCCCGAGTGAAGCATGTAAGCAGTCGTCAACTGCTGATGTACATCTAGACATAAGCAGTCGAAAAATACTATTCGTTGATTTTTACAATAATGTATTTATTTTTATAAAATATACGTTAGCATACATACAAGCCAAGGGGAGGCATTTAGGGTGTGCCAAAATGCGGACTTTTAGACAAACTTAGCGGCTCGTTATGAATATTTACTATATATATTTTATAACATATCTTTATCTGATTATTAACCAGATTCAAAAATAAATTTTAAGTTATCAATTCAAGCAATTCGTCCAGTTATTAAGACACCGGTTGATGTGTATAATTGTCCACGATGACATGCCTTTAAAAATGTCCTCGTTTATAACGAATCGCTCGAAATGTAAACACATTTGATCGAAATTGCTCCGTAATCGATTTTCATATCTGCGTTGTAGTCTTCGCGTCATCACACCGCGTCTGTCAGGAAATGGCATGCAGTCTAAACAGCCTGAACCCTGAGCCACGCGTGAGAGTTGTAAACAATTCACGTTTCCTGGCAAGATTTAACTGAAATGGCACCGACAGATCAAAAAATGAAGAATAAGAAGTTCACCGCGAAAGATGGCAACTGGAAGAAATCAAAAAATAACGCACAGGGTGTCAAGAAAAAGAGGAAATGGGTCCCCGAGCACAAAGTATACGAAGGCAGTGTTAAGGAAGGTACGTTTTTGCTAAACAGTACTTAGATCATTTGGTTCATTCACCCAGCTGCATTTAAAGAGAACGACAGCCAACAATGGGGCACAGCCTATCTAACGTTATACATCTATTTATATATTATCTATAACATGATGCCAAACTCAACTTTTATTTTTTATTTTTTATTATTATTCACTCATTCAGAATACAGATATACAAACAAATAAGGAATATTTACATATCCACTTCAAAAAAAAGAACTTTGGCCTCGGGTCGAGCATATAAACAAAACCTGGGGGCGTATACATAACAAGTCATCATAAAGAATAAAATAAAATAAAATAAGAGAAAATTAAAAGAATGGGCTCTCAAAAATTAATCTCAAATTAAATTAAGAGTTTCAAGTAAATAAATCAATTCAAGGGCTTTTTTATCCTTAACCCGTTTCAATGACTTACACAAAAGATTGAACTAATTCTTCCAATGGCACAGGGAGGGTTTGGTCTTAAAATATCTACATTTATGTATAAAATGTCTTCCTAAAAGCACCAAGTTGTTGAGAACAAAAAACTGTATATTCTTCACTGTCAGAGGTGGTATCTCAATTTCCCTGCTCTGTAACCAGCTCTGCAGATCTCTCCAGAAAGAATGCACCGACTCACACTAAAAAAATACAATTTCAATTTCCTTTTCACAAAAAAACACAGTTATTTGTATCAAAATTGAATCTCAGTCTTAAAAATTCGTTTGTTGGGTAGATTTCATTTACAATTTTAAAGCTGACCTCTTTAACCTTCAGAAGAAGAGGAAATGAGATATAACTTTTCCTTATTGCCAAACTCAACTAGGAAATCTCTCAATTTAAACTGGCATTTCCACATGACAAAATTTGATCGTAGCTTTTTAGGTGTTTTGCTCAATATCTCTAATCTTCTAATACATTCGGCAGACACATGTCCATCAAGCATCCCTTCATTTAAAGAAAGTGTCAACTTAATATAGCATGGTATGCCTTTGTCTTCTGTCCTCAGGTCAGGGGTTTGCTTTAAAGAGGAAGCAAAAAGTCCAACATGAGTACAACAAGCTGCTGCGGAAGGAGAAGAAAAAGATCCCTGAGTCCAAATCGCTGTACAAGGAGGAGTACCCAGAACACCTCAGGCATCTATACATGGCCGAGGCAGAGAAACTGAAGAACGAGGCCTGGACCAATAGATTGAACAGGAGTAAGCTGAGAATGAAAGGGCAGGAGAAGGGAGAAGAGATAGATGACAAGGATGATGAAGCTGCTGCTGCTGCTGCTGCTGCTGCTGCTGCTGCTGCTGCTGCTGCTGCTGCTGCTGCTGCTGATGATGATGATGATGATGATGATGATGATGCTGATCCAGAAGTTACTGGTGGATCTGATCGGACAGATTCTGTCACTGGGAACCCTGAACCAACAGCAGCCTCCGAGAAAGACAGGTGAGAAAACATTCTGGACTCACAGCTCTAAAACAAAGTGACTTTAAGTGATCGTTATATACTGTATATATTATTATATTATAACTATTTAGTATATTTGTTCCTGTATTTATTGTAGGGCTGGGCGATATGGAGAAAATCAAATATCACGATATTTTTGACCTTGATATCGATACCGCAACGATATTGTAGTGTTGACTATTGGTGCTTTCACGAAATATTTACACAATGAGATTTTTGATAAATAATCATCAGTAATGTGGATATAATGACTAAGTGGGTAAAGGCAAATAATAGAACAGTTACAACAGTCTGTAATGCAGCCTAGTCTATATCTAGATATCTAGTCTCATATCACGATATCGATATACAGTGGGGCAAAAAAGTATTTAGTCAGCCACCAATTGTGCAAGTTCTCCCACTTAAAAAGATGAGAGGTTCTGTAATTTTCATCATAGGTACACTTCAACTATGAGAGACAAAATGAGAAAAAAAAATCCAGAAAATCACATTGTAGGATTTTTAATGAATTTATTTGCAAATTATGGTGGAAAATAAGTATTTGGTCAATAACAAAAGTTCATCTCAATACTTTGTTATATACCCTTTGTTGGCAATGACAGAGGTCAAACACAGACAGAAGTCTTCACAAGGTTTTCACACTGTTGCTGGTAGTTTGGCCCATTCCTCCATGCAGATCTCCTCTAGAGCAGTGATGTTTTGGGGCTGTCGCTGGGCAACACGGACTTTCAACTCCCTCCAAAGATTTTCTATGGGGTTGAGATCTGGAGACTGGCTAGGCCACTCCAGGACCTTGAAATGCTTCTTACGAAGCCACTCCTTTGTTGCCTGGGCGGTGTGTTTGGGATCATTGTCATGCTGAAAGACCCAGCCACGTTTCATCTTCAATGACCTTGCTGATGGAAGGAGGTTTTCACTCAAAATCTCACGATACATGGCCCCATTCATTCTTTCCTTTACACGGATCAGTCGTCCTGGTCCCTTTGCAGAAAAACAGCCCCAAAGCATGATGTTTCCACCCCCATGCTTCACAGTAGGTATGGTGTTCTTTGGATGCAACTCAGCATTCTTTCCCCTCCAAACACGACGAGTTGAGTTTTTACCAAAAAGTTCAATTTTTTGGTTTCATCTGACCATATGACATTCTCCCAATCCTCTTCTGGATCATCCAAATGCTCTCTAGCAAACTCCAGACAGGCCTGGACATGTACTGGCTTAAGCAGGGGGACACGTCTGGCACTGCAGGATTTGAGTCCCTGGCGGCGTAGTGTGTTACTGATGGTAGCCTTTGTTACTTTGGTCCCAGCTCTCTGCAGGTCATTCACTAGGTCCCCCCGTGTGGTTCTGGGATTTTTGCTCACCGTTCTTGTGATCATTTTGACCCCACGGGGTGAGAGCTTGCGTGGAGCCCCAGATCGAGGGAGATTATTAGTGGTCTTGTATGTCTTCCATTTTCTTATAATTGCTCCCACAGTTGATTGCTTCACACCAAGCTGCTTACCTATTGCAGATTTAGTCTTCCCAGCCTGGTGCAGGTCTACAATTTTGTTTCTGGTGTCCTTTGACAGCTCTTTGGTCTTGGCCATAGTGGAGTTTGGAGTGTGACTGTTTGAGGTTGTGGACAGGTGTCTTTTATACTGATAGCAAGTTCAAACAGGTGCCATTAATACAGGTAACGAGTGGAGGACAGAGGAGCCTCTTAAAGAAGAAGTTACAGGTCTGTGAGAGCCAGAAATCGTGCTTGTTTGTAGGTGACCAAATACTTATTTTCCTGAGGAATTTGCAAATAAATTAATTAAAAATCCTACAATGTCATTTTCTGGATTTTGTTTTTCTCATTTTGTCTCTCATAGTTGAAGTGTACCTATGATGAAAATTATAGGCCTCTCTCATCTTTTGAAGTGGGAGAACTTGCACAATTGGTGGCTGACTAAATACGTTCTTGCCCCACTGTAATATCGATATATTGCCCAGCTCTAATTTGTTGTTTATTTCATATAAATGTTTAATATGTTTGTTTATGTATGCACCAACCACCAAGCACATGTCTTATAAGTGTTACATACTTGGCAGTAAATCCTTTTCTGATTCTATATATGTATCATCATGTGTTAGATGCTCATCATTGCTTTGTTAGATTGACAACAATGCATTCTTTTACTTGATATCATCCACTGAGTGTCTAAGGTCTCATAGAACACTATAAATGTTTACAATCTAAAGACAGAAATCTGTCACTTTAAGTGGAAACATAAAACTGTCTAAACTGGAGTGCATTTTCAGTATTTGTTTTATTCTTCTACTGTTAATGTTTTCATGCAGATTGGGAAATGCAGAGTAATACTCCCTTCATAATATTCTCTTCTAGTCTTCCAATGAGCAACCGCATGAGGAAGAAAATGCTAAAGAAGACGTCCTACCAGAAGACAAAAGAGGAATTTGAATCAATTACAGAAAAACGGAAAAAGAAGAAAGAGGTAAATTGTTTATTGTTAACTATTACCCAAAGAATTAACAAATTAGTCCACAGTTTTAATTTTTTGTGACATCAAATTACAGTCTGACTTTCTACTGACCGGTTGTCTTGTTCTTTTTGCATTTATTTTTTTGTGAAATCCCAGGAATACATTAAGAACAACAAGCAGAGAGAAGAAGCCATTCAGAAGTACAAACAGAAAAAGCTGGAGACGTTTCAGATGCTGAGCAAAAAGACCAAGAAAGGACAGCCCAATCTCAATCTCCAAATGGAGTATTTGCTTCAAAAGATCACCCAAGGAACTGGGAAATGACTCCAAAGTCAGAGCTGTACTGGAGAAAAGACTGGACCTTCACTTTTTTTGAGAAAAAAACAGAGAAAGATGACCTGAGGACATTCAGGATTGTGCTTTTCACACTCTTTTCAGTGATGCTTTTATACGTAGAGTGGTAATCTCAAACCAGATTGTCTCTTTACTTCTGTATTGCAGGTTTTCTTTTCCGGTATTTTCGCGGATTTTTTGTGGCTCATTTTAATCTCAGACCACCAGGTGGCATTGTAAAACATGAAGAGATGGGAAAACATACTCATGTAAGATATTTTTGAATCAATAAATGTTTTAGCTTCCTGTAAAGAACTGTTCATTTCACATGGCCAACACTTTTTTCAGTGTAGCTTAATTACCATGACACAAAACAATCATTCAATAATCAGTAAAGTAGCATCTGTAGTCAACTCATTTTGCTTTTATAAAGCCTTAAAAATGACATTCATTTTCTAATTCAACTTTGTTAATGCCAAAACATAATGCTTTTTTTGTTCCTAATGAAAACCTCTTTTCAATAACACATTAACATTCAATATACTAGTGGTCTTGAGTCTGCTGTCATCATAGATACAGGTGATATAAACATGATGCAAACATGTAGCCAGCTTGAAGAGAGTTCACCCTGCAACCCTCTCTCTCACTGTGGGAGCAATGTGTGAACGCAGGCTGCTAAAGCCTCCGGCCGCTTCCTCATGACATCACATGGTTGCAGAATGACTTCTCTAACATTCATCTGTGAGGCGAGACTTCCTAAACACAGAGCGCGGCCGCTGCTCTGTTGATACTGAGCAGAAAAAGGCTTCACTTTCTTGTGCTTATCATTTGTAAAAGGTAAGACCTTTCCTTCTGGTGCTGGTTTATTTAAAGAAAGACACTAAAGCCATTTGTAGTTCATTTTAAGTATGTTAAAATGTTAAGTATGTTATGTGTATCTGGTTAAAGTAGGAAGGTTGGGAGCAGAAAGAATTTGCCACTAGTTTTGTTTTTTTGTAAAGAAAGACCCAATGCTTTCCTTATCCTTCATACTGCATATTTAGAAGATTCAAACTTTTTTTTTTACAGCAATATACTGCAAAGGGTAACACAGTTGAGGCCTGTGCATAGAGGAGAATGTATTTGTGTTCAAAAAGTCCTTTGAGGATACTAAGAGGAGTGTAATGTATTTAATGTCTAGCTAAAACCCAACATCTTACTAACAAATAAAACACACTTTTCCATCACAAGAGGTTAGTTCACATATCTTGACTTTAATATCACGTATCTGCTTCTCATATTTTTACAAACTGTACCCTGTACCCTTAACTGCAAAAAAGACAGTACTTTAAAACCTTGTTTGAGTCATCATGAAGTTGTGATGACAAAACAAGAAACCACTGTTGGGCGATACATAATAGCTCCGATTTTTAGCTGTGACTCTGCCTCTTGGCTCCTGCAGTCTTGCAGGCATTATGCTGTCATGTGTTCTATATGGCTGGGTATTAAGATAATCCTTTTACACTGTGTTTACATACCTTTGTGAGGTACTTGTTCCTGGATTATTAGAAAAGGGAAGTACTGTATAGTAAAGATGTGGTACTTTTGCAATAATGTTCTGATCACTTGTGTAAGCAGACATTTTCCCACTAGTTTTCTGTCAGCTTTAGCTAAGAAGTGTATTTGTACTGTTTCTTCTCTGTCTCACAGGACCTGCCACCAGTTTTGAGTGTATGTATTAGCCACAAAACGTTATCAGTGATCTCATCATCTGATGCTACTTCCTGTCTCTGTCGTCATGGCGACTGTAAGAGCCCCAGAGCACAGGCTACAGGGCCAGTGAGGAGGCCTGATGTCTGATTCCACTCCTGACTGCAACTGAAGTACATGCAACTAACACACCGTGCTGCTCCTTTAAAGAATCCCAGACATGGAGGAGGAAGGCAAGGTGAACGGCTTCGGCCTGAGCCCAGGGAGGAGGCGCTCAGACTGGGGTCAAATCGCCCTGCTGGACAAGACCAAGGAGTTCTTCCAGACCTGCGATGTGGAGGGCAAAGGCTTCATTACCCGCACCGATATGAGGGTTAGAGAAGCTGTGTGTGTGTTTGTGTGTGTGTGTGTGAGAAGTTGGATGGAGCATTTGCAAAGTCTGCACACTATTGGAGATCTAACGTCCAGTTAGTTTTAGTTTTATCAGGAGAGATATCGATGGCATGATTTAAGAGCTCCAATCTTGGATTCATTTGGCAGATGAATCTGCTGAATACATTATCGATTAATCAATTCATTGTTCGGTCTTTTAAAGGGACAGACATTTTTGAAAAATGGCCATTAGAAGTTCTTGAAGCTCAAAGTTATGTCTTGAAAATGTTTTAATTGTCCGAAAAAACTGTTCTAAACACAAAGATATTCAATTAACTATCATATAAGACAACAAAACATATACATTATGCACATTTTAGGGGCTGGAACCTGCACATTTTGGCCTTTTATTTTCCAAAGTTGTTGCCATTTAATTTTCTGTCAATCAACTAATTAATGAATTGACTACTTGTTTCAGCTCTACATTTCTACTTTAAAGCACAAACATTATCGTTAGAGAGGTTTGTTTTTCCTAGTCACACTCATTCTTTAAAGTCTCACATTCTTTCTTTTAAAATCTACTGATGCTCTGTGAATGCATTAAGCCTCCGCTAAGAAGAACAATAGGTCGAACGGGACACGCATTTACCTGTGGCATAATTAAGTGTCCCGTGGTGCTGTAATGTGAATGGCAAGCAAGAAACACTTAGTGCCACAGCTGCCATTATCACTTGATTCTGAGATTATTATTTTTTTTCATGTTATATCACCATTGTAAAAGAAAGCTCTTCAACCACTCAACACACTCTGAACAGCCGGTGAAGTGGCAGAGTAGCACCATTAATGGAAATGTTAATGAGTATAGATTCAACTAACTCTTAAACACACACACACACACACACACACATCATTTTACTGGCAAAAACCATACACTCGAGCCTCTTCAAAGCGCTAATAATGTCCAAGCTGTGTTGTCAGTTAATTAGGACAGGGCCCTTGTGAGCAGCATGCCTTTTGTTGTTAGTGTTGAGGGTTTCCAAGAGAAGCTTTGTTCAGTGACACATACAGCAGCCACTTTTTGCCAGTGCTTATTCTGCGCTAGGTGTGTTTTAGTTCTAACAATACAGAGCCAGATATGACAGTATAGCTCAGAATTTGTAGGTGACATTTATTGATTATATACTAGTTCTAGTGTTACTTTAAATGGTTTCTAATGTGACTCCAAACCACATCCATAGGTACAACTGTGGCTCATGTTTTGTATTGCTGATAAATACTGTTCAGTTCAGTACGACAGCATTTTAAATGTCCTGCGTGTTTATGTTTTCCTGGCAGAGGCTCCACAGAGAGCTGCCTCTGTCTGCGGAGGAGCTGGAGGATGTGTTTGACTCTCTGGATACAGACGGCACTGGTTACCTCACGCTGGAGGCATTCTCCTCTGGATTCGGTAGGTCTCCTGCCGTCAGAGGCCTTTATACAGCTTACTTTGATCCGTCACAGACAATATGGTGTTGTGGAACATCAAGAAAGTAATTCAGATAGTTGCTTTCATGGAAAATAAAATGCATGTCATGCCCTTCGTTTTGGGTTTGAAGTCTATAAATGTTTAAAGCTAGACTGTAATTTTAGATGAACAGAGGCCACTTTAGCTACAAGTGAAAATTAAAGGACAATAATACATGCTAAAACATAGTGTAACAGTAACACAAGGGTCATAATGTCACTGAACTCACTTATGTTAGTTACACAACATCTATCTAAAGTTTGCTAACAATTGCAACATACAGTAAGCCACCATAAGCTACTGGTCATACATGTAAGTTAAGGCTGCAGCAACAAAAAGTGTATTATATCAAGCAAAGGTATGAATTCACCTTTTTATTTGTGTGAAAAAAATGTTATTTCTTTTTTCCAAAGTTACAAAGTCCCGCTTTAAAATTATAAGCATTAAGTGCCTTTGCACAAGTGCTAAACAGGAAAGATGACCGTATGTTTTGGAAATTGTATTTACCGTCAAGCTAAAGCTAATGTCCAGAAGCTACTAAGGTGATTTAAATGCTGTGTGGGTGTATCTCAGGTCAGTTCCTGCATGGCCGGAGGATCTCTGTGACCGATGACCAAAATCAGGCCCCTGTCCCTGTCCTTAGGGCCAAGGAAGCCCTTTATCAGAGCCAATGGGAAGCCAAGCTGTCAGGAGTTGACGAGGAGGAGGGGCACTTCTGTATGCTGCTGGAGAGCCTGGGGGCCAGTAATGTCTTTGAGGAGTGAGTGTTATCACTGCAAGTCTTTAATCAGTATGTATTTTGGTGTGTTTTGTGCTCGGAATCTTGCTGTGTGACTGCCAAAATTCATACTTGAAGAAACCCTCTTCATGTCTTCTCCTTTTCCCTATCTCCAGTCCAGGCGAGGTGCGCAGTCTTTGGGCCCAGCTCAGGCGAGACGAGCCTCACCTCCTGTCCAATTTTGAGGAGTTCCTGGCGAGGGTCACTCACCAGATTAAAGAGGCCCACCAGGAGAGGAAAGAGATGGAGAGCGCCCTCCAGAGGTAGTACGGCAGGACACACATGCACTCATAAAGATAGTATTCCCTTCAACTGTGGTGTCTTACTCTTTATTCTTGCCAAGTGTGAGAGATGGAATTAAAAAAAAATCAGAGGACAACAGGAAGAAAGGGAATGGAAGGGGGGGAGGGGGTGGATCCTGGGTTAAAAATGCCACATTTCTAAATTGGTTCCCACACTTAAAGTGTTTAAGTACTGTACTTTATGTACCACAAATAGCAAATGTCCTTCTCTGTCATTAGTCGCCTGAAGGATCTGTGATACAACGGTGTGTGTGTGTTTGTGTGTATTACTGTGTGTGTTTACATTACAGCCTGAGACTGTTTGCATGGATTTACCTGTAATTCTACATAGAACGACCCCTTTGTCCGTGTCAAATGACCACTAATCTGGAGGCACGCTGTAAAGTCTGACCACATTCTGCTGTTTTGGAAATCCATTAAAACAATGCCTCAGGGGGCATGAAAAGCAATAATATATACAGTATATATTATATGTCATGGTCAACATATTTCATAGATTCACGAGGAACATGTTTGAAGGGAACGTCAAATTGCAGGTGTCTGTGTGCAGAGAATAGAGTGATTTTAGGCTGTTTGTAAAACATGCATAGTTTTCCCATGGCACTGCATGGTACTGTGTAACAGCTTGTTATTCCTCTAGACTTTACTAATTGGCTGTTTGGGTCTTAACAATTGTCAGAGGGAATGTAAATACCACTCAGTATTCTTTTGAAAAAATGAAGCTCAGTTGCTGTGTGTCTGTAGGTGTGTGAGCTCAAGTATTTACATGTAATTGCAGATACAGCCTTAAGCTCAACCCTAGACAACAATGCTGTTCTGTTCCTATATATTATGTTATGTCGTACTTCACGTCTTTCAATTATTCACCAGTTACCTTAATGTAATGTCTCTGCCGTCCCTCTCTGCAGGAAGGCTGCAACACATGACAGTGAGATCCGTTATTTATACGAAGAGATGGAGGCGCAGATTAAAAACGAGAAAGACAGGCTGATACTAAAGGTAAAAGAGCTGCAACACAAACAAAACCCACGAAAGCAACATCTCCTTCAACAACAAAAGAACAGCACAAAATGTTGGTATGGCAAGATGTTTAAAGTTGCCTTCCACTCAAAAATGTGTTTTGCTTATTGTTTTGCAACGTGGATGTTTGACATTCAATGTGCAGAATTTGTATATGTCTGGAGGGGATCTTAATCATGTGCCTACTCCTTAACCCATTTGACCTTTAACATTTTCTTCTTCTGGCCATGCAGGACTCTGAGCGTCTTCAGTCCCGCAGCCAGAACCTGGAGCACCAACTGTTTTCAAAGGAGAAAGAGCTGGAACTTATTTTCCAGAAGCAGAAAAGGGTTAGTAAGTGCATCTTTACAAGTCAAGTCATCTTTATTTATATAGCACATTCAGCATAGGCTGACCCAAGGTGCTTTACAACCAGGGCAGATGGGGTGAAATATGCCTTGATACATAGATAAACAACAGCAGGCTACATGAATAAAAAAGTACATAACAAACACAACATCACAAAACAACTTGCATGGTAAAACCAATGTCAAAAAAGAAGGAAGTTAGGAGAGTGAATTAAATCAGCAATGGCTTAAAAGCAGTACAGGGAATAAAAATACAGATCAGGAGGTGGCTTGACAGAAGGCAGGCAGCCTCAGACGTGGAAAAAAAGGGGCTTTAATTTAGATTTGAAGATTTCAGTCGTAGAACATGCCTTAATATGGGACGGGAGGCTGTTCCCAAGCCATCTCATGACTCAAGTTAAATGACAACAACATCCCCTCACACAACATGTAGATATTCAACATTCATTTGAAATGATTGACTCTATATTTAAACAAGAAATGGCTTTGTGGTGCAACTCCTGGCAAAATAATGCACGATGGATACTATTCTTAGGTGTCAAATAAAAGTCAAATTCAAAATGCTGAAACATCTGACAAAGACATTATACACTAAAATGTTAGTCAAATCAGAATCCCTGCGATTATGGTGAAGTGTGGTACTAGTTGACAAGTGCTGTAGGGAGGGGTTTAAACAGCAGCCATACAGTTAATTTTCCACTGTAGATGCACCTTAAGTACACTCACCCAGCATTAGTGCATTTCATTTCTGTGAACATTTCCCTCTCCCTCCAGTTAGAGCTCCAGTGCCTCGAGCTGAACAGTGAGAAGCAGGAGAGCCACGTGGAGAACGTCAAGCTCAAGATGACCAACGAAGAGCTGTCCCGAGCGCTGGAGAGCACCAGCCAGGACCTGGCGCTGGCCCAGGATCAGCTGGCCATGCTGCAGGAGCAGGCCGCCCAGCTGCAACAGGAGAAAGAGATGTGGGTATACACACCTATTACACATGCTTGAGTTGTGAGTGTTTCCTTACATTCGGTTTCTAAGACTACAAACACACAACTTTTTTGTTGAATTGCTGGGTCTTTGTATATTACAAAGTGTGGTCTAGACCTTCTCTATCTGTAAAGTGTCCTGAGATGACGCCTGTTGATGATTTGACACTATAAATTGAATAGAATAAAATTGAACATACTCACTTGTACTTCTGCTGAATATTGTGAGTTCTGTCTTGTTTCAGGGAAATGTACAGAGTAACTGAGGGACTGCAGAGAGAGAAGCAAAGTCTCATGAAGCAACTTGATCTCCTCAGGTACAATCAGGACATTCCATGAGCACATATCAAACCTGGTTAGTAGTTGGTTTTAATCTTTTTGGCTTCTGGTTAATTTCTAATTGGCAAACCTCACACGTGTGGTTGCCGAGTAAGTTCAAGGTTTTGCAACAACTCTGGTGCTTTTCAATGCATCCTTTTCACAGCAGATTCCATCTTTCTCATGCATCTTTCTTTTCAATTTTCCCAGGGAGATGAACAAACATTTAAAAGATGAGCGAGACATATGCTGCGGCGTAGTGAGTATACATTTAATCTAATTGCATTGCTGCAGCATCCAACATGGCATCACCTGATTGATAAAACAACTCTGTAACACAAACATACATCCCCTTCATTTCAATAAGCCTCGAAACTCCCTCCGTAAGAAGCAGAAACAGAGAGCGGGCCTCGACAATGTGTTTGATGACACCAGCCAGCCGACAAGAAGGTGATTCATTTATCTCCCAAATACTCCTTAACATAAATCATCTGTTAGAGTATTTCCTGTGTGACAAAGAAGAATTTCCGCCTCAGTTTGATGTGAAAATCATGTATCAAAGGAGGAAAAACAGAGGATATCGGACAGTCAGACAGTTACCTGAATTAACTTGTTTTGTTGAGATGAGACCAAAATCAGTATCATTTGAGTGCTTTGGCCTCGAGATTTGAGTCTCAGTCATGTGACTTGACCCAGTATATCCTCTGTTTCTCCTCTGTTTTTTAAAGAGCCCCACTGTTGGTGGATGGGTCCTATCAGTCTCTGGAGGCCTTGCCTATAGAGCACCTTCAAATCGTGTTTGTTGCTTCCTCCTCCTGTAGTGAGGATGACACCACCATCACCGGCCCCTCCCCCTCCACCGTTAATGTTAGCGCCCCCACATGTCAACAACGCCCTACAGCAAGGAAAAACTCGGGCTTAGCCAACGGTTACACCAACCCCGCTCCAACTAAAGTGCACGATGTGAAGGCAAAGGCCAAAAAATCACCGGGCAAGATGGCCGCCACTAAGCGGGTGACGGGGAAGGACAGAGAAAGAGCGAAGAAAGTGGAAATCGAGAAGAAGACCGGGGTGGAAGAGGAAGCCTTGGACGCCCCTCTGGACGGATGGCCCCTCCGTCGTGTCATCTCCATCGAGGAGGACCACCTGCCCCACCTCCTCCAAGGAGGGCCTCACTTTCTGCTGCACCAGCTCAGTGAGGAGGAAGACGAGGTGAACGATGAGGAGGAAGAGGAAGCTCAGAGTGACGTTGAAACAACAACAACCCCACCCTCCAGTCACGCCCATGTGTTGGCAGAAACCCCTCCGGCAAGGAATTCCCGCTTTACCCGCGCAAAAACGACGGCCATGTCTCCAAGAGGACAGCCGGTCGGGAAGGAGACGCAGCAAGTAGGTCCACACAGTTCTGGAGCTCCAGACATGTTTTGATCTTAACAAAAATGTGTTAATACCTGCAGAGGTAATGAACCAAATGCTAATGAATGTCTGTCTCTCTGTCTTTACTCTTTTTGGTTATCTGCTTCAAAAGACAAAAGAAGGAGCGCTGTTTGTCCCGGACCGTCTGTTTAAAGTGGTCCTGGTTGGCAACTCGAGTGTAGGCAAGACATCCCTGCTACGCTCCTTCTGTGAGGGCCGTTTCCACCCCTCCACAATTGCTACTGTGGGTGAGAAGAGAAACATTGTAATAATATTGGGTTGCATGTATGTACAAAAGTGTCAGAGGCAAGTTTTGAACAAATTCCAATGCCGTGTGTTTGTGTGCACAAGTGTGTGTGTGTGTGTGTGTGTGTGTTTGTGTGTGTGTACCTTATGTGTGTGTTTATGGATGCTTGCACTGAAGATCGGAGGGCTACTTAGCATCACATGAAAGGGCTTGTGAAGTCACACTGCCTGTCTAAGAACCCTGGCACACATTGTACTGCAGATTATGTCACTTCTCGTGAATTTTTCTCCTTGCTTTCATCTTTCCCAATCGTCACGCAAGCCTTGTTATCTCCACTTTGTCGTCCCCCCCCGCCCCTGCCTTTTGTCCTCTGGAATGAGGCATAGTAAGTCTCACGCCTCGCCAGACCCCCCTATTGGCCGTTTTTTGTCTTTGCTGCTCTCTGAAAAAAAACCTGACTATAATCCAAATCAAATTAAATATGAGACGTGTAGCCATATATTTTATCATGATTTATCACCATATATTGATCTTTATTGTGTCTTAATCAGGTATTGACTACAGTGTGAAGACCCTAACCCTGGACAATATGCAGGTAGCCATGCAACTTTGGGACACAGCAGGACAAGAGAGGCGAGTTTCTATTTATTTTTTTTCAGATACAAAACAAGTGAAGCCATCAGTTTGCAAGTTTAGTCAAAAAGTGAAAATAAACGTGTAATTAATAGATATAGTAGTGAAATTAGTATCATTTACAAACTGCTACACACACAAAGACCGAGTATGAATAATGTAATGTCCTAACAGTTTTTTGGACATATTGTTGCAGTAAGTCTTTTGGTAATCCCAGGTAAAAAATTATGTATACTGTAATATACTTGCAGTATACTTAAACATCAAGTACATTTGAAGCACATCTTTTTTTATTTTTTAAAATATGTTAACTGTGTTTTACTGTACTACTTTAAAGAGTGTTATTCCTGTAGTAGTACTTTAGTGTACTAACTTTAAAATAAGTATGCTAATGGAAATACTACTTTGAGTGTACTTGAGTGTGTTTTTTCCTAAGTACACTACAAAGCAACACCCACTCATGTAGAATTGGTTTATTATTAAAAAGTATGATTAGTTGAAATATACGCACAGTTAAAGTGGATTGTCGTGTACTTTTGTTACACTTTTATAAATATATTTTCAATACACTAATACTAATAATTCAGTAATAGTGTTTAGGTGCACTTCAATGATATAATACTAGTAGTGGTGTTCAGTAGGTCAATGTGGTGACAGTCAAACTGTGTCGTTGACGCAGGTACCGCAGCATAACCAAGCAGTTCTTTCGCAAAGCAGACGGTGTGGTGGTGATGTACGACGTCACCGTGGGGGAGAGCTTTAAGGCCGTGCAACCCTGGCTCACCAATGTCCAGGTCTGACCTTTGACCCAGCCAAGTCCTCTGCATCTCTAGTTTCCTTCATGCAAAGAGTTGGAAGATGTATTTTATTTTACTTGATACTTTTCAGTAGTTACAAGTTTAAAATGATTTGTCTTCCCAAAATGTTGCACTATTCTTTTGAGTCTTAAATAAGTTTTTTTTTTTATTATTTATATTATAGACCTTCACAGCAGACATTTTAACTTGTTATAGTAAGAAAAGCACAGGTGATAACAATAGCAATGGCTGTGTTCTATTCAAGTGTACCAGTAAGCCATGACAGTGAGCCAATGTTAGTTTTATGATGTACGCATGTGGCTTTACTACTGTGACATGTCAGTTTGTCTCCTGTTAAAAAGGGCTATACTATATCATTGGATTGCTCTTTTTTCAGGAAGCAGCAGGAGAAGGGATCCCCATCCTCCTTCTGGGCAACAAAATGGACATGGATGGAGACAGGGAGGTGTCATTCAAAGAAGCCGAGCAACTGGCTTATGTAAGTTTAATTCGAAGCTCGTGGATCGTTCTATTTTATGTGCTCGCTCAAAATCCTAATTCTGTTTCGATCCCAACACAAAGATACACTTGCTGAGAGTTCCGATCATGACCACCGGTGGGTCTTTTTGGCTACATATACACTGCTAAGTTTTGGTTTAAAAACAAATATCTTTTGCTACGTTTAAACCTCACATTCACACTGCGCTGGCGTTTCAGAGCCCCTAAACCGGAGACATTTGAAAACACTTCTGACCCATTTTGGTTTGGAATCTCCGGGTGGGGGGGGGTTGTGTTGCAGTCTCAACAGCCGCAAACGGAGACCTTTGGCAACACCGACACTGACACCAATGTTTCGCCGCCTGATTGGGTCATGACGTTTCGTTCTCTGAGACTGAGCTGTTAACGTTACCATGGCAACTACCAGCAACGGGTGGAGTATACATGCTGCCTCCTGTTTACCCCGGCATGTGCATGCCCAGTATACGAGAATGTTGATGAGATGTGCGGTTTGGGCGTGTTAGTTTAAACAGAGATTAGTTCTTGTACTGGAGCTAAACACACCAAACCAAACCAAAACGTAGCAATGTAAATGTAGCCTTTGTTTGATTTCTTGACTCTCTGTGCATATGTTCTGTGTAGGAAAACAAGGTGATGTTCTTTGAGGTCAGTGCCTACACTGCCAAGAATGTGACCGAGTCCCTGACACAACTGGCCAGGTAAGATCAATGCTGTGAATGAAATAATGTAATAATAATGTACTTTTATTGCACACCAGTCTTCAGATGAATGATAAAAATTACTGAGGCGTACATGGCCTTTTGTACTACCTTTTGTCAGGAGATTGATGAAGGTGTGTGTGGCAACAGCGTTGGCTCATGCAGTCTTCTCCCTGTGTCTCTGTCTTTACTCAGAGTGCTAATGGAGCAGGAGGACAGGGTGAGAGACACGACAGTCATTCTGAGTGCTCAGCCCATAAAGAAGAAAGCCTGCTGCAAGTAACATGTATACTCAATTTACCGAGTTCTACGTAGATCACGTTCGTTTTGCAGTGTTTAAAGACGGCAATGAAATCATTCTTGGGACTTGATCATAGAATGTGTCTTTTAACCCTTGTGTTGTCTTCCCGTCCACTTTGAAAAAAAACACTTTTTTTGACGTTTTTTACGACTCTTTTTCACGTTTTAAATTGTAACATTTTTCTTCTACACATTTTCAGCGCTTATTTCGACGTCCCATTTTTTCTGATATAAAACAAAAATTAAAAATGGGCCAATGTGACCCAAAGTCAACACAAGGGTTAACAAGTGGTCTTCATTTTGGCCCAGAATTGCATGACATGTTCAAGTCGACACAAAGGGCTGTGTCGCCCAACGTGAAACCTACAGTCAAGTCTGTCGAGTTTAAATGATGAAGCTCAGAGGAAGAGCTTGTCTAAAGTAAAAAATAATGTGCTGCACCATTTCCTGTGAATAATGTGTTGCCAAATCCCAGTAGTGCTGTCTATATGATTTCAAATAGAAACATATCCTATGTGATAATTACTTTCGATAACCTTTACCCAAGAGAGAAATCATAAATACACTGTAGCTTTTTCATAACTGAACGCTAGCTTTACCAGTCTTAATTTCTCTGTTCGTCTTGGTGTTAATGTAGTTATATTTAACGTTGAATCTTAAACTAAACTAAATTATTTGGAATTCATTAAAATAGCTGTTTAATTGAAAATCATGAGAGACAAATCTGATTCTTTGACATTTTATTCATCATCGTGTTCATTTTTTTTTTTTTTTCCCATATTCTTAATTTGTCCGATCTAAACAAAGTGGTACATGACATATTGCATCTGTGTTTGTTACTGTTCTAAAGGCATTTTTCTGTTTCATTCTAGCACCAAAGTGCATTTGTTCTGACTTATCCTCAATTAAAGAAATTACAATTCACACCTTTCTGAACTCCATGAAGCAAAAAAAAAACGTTCACATGCAAATAATGCATAACTAAATAAAACACAAGTGATTACTGCACCATCTATACAATTACACATAATAAATAATAAATCTTAACAATGACTAAAGGAAAAACAGATGATGGCTGTGCTGTAACCCTCTCAGCATCACACAGATCAATGCTTTTCAATTAGCTGCACTAACAATATAAATAATTAAAGATTATTAGAATTTCTATGAACTAGTGAGGAAAAAAAACAAAAAAATCAAGTTCATTTAGGATGTTACATTCAACGATGTGCCCGAGTTGATCAAGTTGGTACAGGTGATGGCACTATTGCTGATAGATACTTTCCTATTTACTTGCCTGATGACATCACTTAGGTGCTGGCATGATGTCATCCAATTAGATTTGTCTGGCCGCCCTCACTGGCCAACTGGAATGCTTGTTGGAGAGCTGGTACCACCCCCCTCTCCGAGTGTGTGGAGAGGGGCTGAGGGTAGTTGGAAGGTTGTTGTCGTTCCTAACGCATTTTATAGTCGTGGGAAATGGCGGCCTCACATAGTTGTCCTTTAAAGTCTAGCTCCAGGGTGAACTCCAGGTCACGCTACAAATGTAAAATAAGAACAATTTTAAATGAATTCATTAAGAAATGAATGGCAGAAATATCCACTTGGTATAAAAGTAGCCAACAAAATCTTCACACAAAATAAAAAAAAAAAGCACTTTAAAGGTATTTAAATGCAGTGGTTCAGGGGCAAATATTGTGCTTTTTACTCACATTTATTTGAGAGCTGTAGGTTCTTGTTATGTTAAAAAAATAATAAAGATGTTACATTTAAAACTAACTGCCAGAAATTTAAACCAAGACTTTTGAGAATTTCGTGGCTATTTTTCCATGAGTCTTACCACATTCTTCTCATTGGGCCTGACAGCGACACTGCCAAAGATCTCCTCCCCCTTCTTGACAGTTAAGTAGTCCTCCAAGTAAAACACTGTCTGCTTCCAGTGTGTGCTGGCAGCATCTGGAGCTGAGGTAGAGGACAGGAGGAACACATGTGATACAAGGAATTAAAAGGAAAGAAGATAAGATGTAAGGAGGTTAAAGATGAAAAGTGTAAAGCAGGAAGGAGATGCAGCGAAGAAGAGGAAAGAGAACTTAATGGTAGTGTGAGAAATAATCAAATTTACAAAATGTGTCAGTTTCCTTGGGCATGTTAATATGGGAGAAATCTCACTAAGGAGAGAACTCCGTCAGTGATGCTCAGCCTCAGGCACAACAGACTCAGCCAAGCATAGAACCACCTCTACACAACATTATGTAAGCACTGGATGCATGAATGTATTAACATAAGCTTACATAACAGCTTAGCAACTCTCTCTCCGACACAACGTTACCTGAAGCGCTCGATGATTCCGTCTACCAGAAAAGTGGAGTCAAGAGCTAAAATGCTAAAGTGCAGTAGCTTCCATTTTATGGACATTGATGTACTGCTTCAACATGCTTGTGCTTAAAGATGCATTCATTCATTCAACCATTATTTATACTCGATCATTGAGGAGCGACCCCCATTTACAATGTCAATGTCTTCATGTACTTTTCATGTCTTCTGTGGACATCAAAGCCCAAACAGTCGGTTAACTCAAATGCCATGAAGGTATTTGGTTTTATTTGCTCAAGTTTTGGGATACCTGCCTTTGGGATTTCTGCCTCGCTGTTTTTCATTTTCAACCGTTTTTCAAGTACCATTCCTTTGGCCGAAAAAGTAGTTTCAATCAAATCTGATCACAACATGTTCTGCAAATTATAAAGAGAAACAGGGAAAAGGTTTCTGAAAGGAAACTACTGCCTCTTACCTTTTCTCCTTTAAATGTCATTCACCCTTGTCTTTTTGTTGTTGTGTGCTTTGCCATTCATGGATACACACATAATGTAGAGCAGCATAATGACTGTCCATATATTATATTTCTTTGTGGAATACAGTAGATACCATAGTGCCTGGCAACACTGCTGTTTTTTCTTTAGTTGTTATTGACATAAAAAAGATCTTCTTATAAAATCCAAATATTAATTTGCCTGTCAGACTTCTTCTGAAACCTACAGGTTAAGAGTTTTGTCAAAAGATAATCCTCTACTTCTCTTGAGGCTCCACAGACCAGTTGGATAGAAGACTGTTTTGGAATTGATTGAATTACATATGGCTCAACCAGAAGGTTGAACCATAGAACCATAAACAAAGTTTCCTTCACCTCCATTGTATTAGGGTGGAGGCAGAAATCTCACAGACAGATATCTCATAATGTGGCCCAACACAACTAACTGTGTGGCTACATACCACTAGGAGTAATTGAGATAAAAAAAAAAAAAAAAGTATTGTGGGTGAACAGACACTACTCACCAGTGGAGAAGCCAGTCTTCTTGTGACACTTTGTGAACTCGATGTTAAAATAGGTGACCAGAGCATGGACGTAATCGTTGCGCTGGATCTGCAGACAGAAGGCTGAGGTGAAGGACAGGTCCTCTGGCTTCACAGTGTAGATGTCCACTTCCTGCAAAAAAAAAAAAAAAAAAAAGGCAAACAATTATTTCTGCTTTCATGAGATCTCTGTGCTTTTCAATTCATGAAATATCATGTCGCAGCCAAACAGCACACCATGTAAAAGCACAGACATACACAAGTTGTCACCCCCACTTGTCATTTTTCACACACACACACACACACACACACACACACACACACACACACACACACACACACACACACACACACACACACACACACACACACATGTACATGTACATGTATAATGTCAATCCTTGCTTGATTATTCAACATAATCTTTGTGCGCGTGTGTTCGTGTGTGTGAAAGCCCACAGACTGAATCACGGCTGGCAAACTCACAGTACACATGCTGTGTGGGTGTCCTCTCTCAAGTCCATAACGGAGGGAGGCTGTGTGTGTCTGTGTTTCTGTGTGTTCGCTCGTGTCTAAATCAAGCACTGCCTTATGAATATGGCCACAAATTTAAGTATCACATATTGTTACCTGGCAGGCATCACTTTGGCTCCAAAATAGGAGTGGAGCCGGTCATCCATGTAGATGATGTTGTATTTAACAGGGGGACGGGGGACAGAAATGAGAGGGGGGGGTTTAGAAAGCTACATGTTCATCTAGCCCTGTCCATTGGGCCATGGAACGGCTGGCCATGTGCCGTCAGCATGACAGATTGTGATTTAACACCTCTGTCCTTTCCAATGATACCAGGCCAGTATCATATACAGCGTATTGTGGAAGGAGAGAGGAAAAAAAGTCCCTTGGAGCAACTTTGTAATTTTAGCATGGGAGGAATGAGTGGCAGTTTGAATTAAGACGGGGTGAAGTGGCTGGCAGGGGTGTTAGGGGTGGACAAGCCCTAAACACATACAATACATGTGAAAGAGATAGAGACAGTAAGAATGAATTTTCAGACCAGCACGTCTCTAACTAATAACCACCCTCCAACCTGACATATAAATCACAAAGGACACAAAAGGAGGGCTGGTGCTTATACAAGTGATGGAGAGTCCATTGTATTCCCTCTGGTGACTCAATGCCTGCTCTTGTGTGACATTTCACCATCGCACAGAGGCAGAGGGAGACGGAGACCTCCCCTGTTCGCTCAAACTAGTAAAGCATGACATTGCTTAAATCAGAGAATGTGACAGAAGATGAAGGTTAAGAAGAGTTGATTAAGAAGGAAAGAGTGATCAATGAGACTACACAATTATATGAAACAAAAAAGTAGAGAGAGGAATGAAGATATGGGATACTTGAAATGGAAAACACATGATATAAAGCAGAGAGAAGGAACAGTGAAAGAGGAAAAGCGATTAAATGAAAGGTAGAGGGGACAAACAACAAAGCTATCACTTCCCTGAATGCTCTTATCCTCTGTTCATTTGTGAGATGAAAGACAAGCCACTGTTCAAGCAAGGAAACAGAGCTGCAGACTATTACAGCGTAATCCCCAGAAACTTCTATTATGTTCTAGAAAATAGTCTCTGCTGTTCAGAGTCTCGGGGATTTATCGCTGTCACAGATTTCTTAAAGGATGCATGTAGTTGGTGGTAGAACACAAAAGATGAAAAACTTTGCTTGTTGGGGTGTATGCCTCAAACAAGCAGGATTTTTCAAGGCATAAAACAATGGAATGAAAGACAAATGCTACAGGTACATTCACACACCTTCACCAAGCATGTATTGGTACACCTGTAATGTTGTTGGTGTTGGGGTGGCAATAGCTCAGTCTGTAGGAAGTTGGACCAAAGTATGGTGGTGGACTGGTAGCTGGAGAGGTGCCAGTTCACTTCCTGGGCACTGCCAAGGTGCTCTTGAGCAAGGCACCGAACCCCCAACTGCTCGGGGCGCCTGTCCATCGACAGCTGTAGCCCCCTCACTTTGACATTTCTCCATTAGTGCATGTATAGTATAGGTACTGAGCATGTGTGTGTATTTTAGGCCTGTGTGTTATGTGTATTCTAACAACAGAGTGATAACATTGTAATTTCCCTTGCGGGATTAATAAAGTATACATTATTATTATTATTATTATTATTATTATTATAGACTAACCTTCAGGAGGCAGGCGGTAGTCACCACCTGCTTGGGATCTACCACATCCACCAGAGGCTCTTTAATGGCCACATTGCGAATGCAGCTCATGTCGAATCCATACACGTTTTCCCACCCTGTTCATACACAATGAATAGACATGCACACAGTATGTCATTTCTGGGTTTCTGCTTTCTGAATTTTTCATACACTTGCAAAGCTCTGTTCTCTCTGTTCCTGCCAAGCTGTCAGCACACAAAAAAGGTAGGAGAGAAAATAAAACAAAGCATTTAACCCTGCCAGGAGAAATAGTCCCACACTCACGCTGTCTTTCTGTCTATCCAGCACCTATGCGGAGATAGACAAGTCCCCCTTAAAATAGACTCCAGCCTCCTCCAAACTCCTCTACCATGTCTGGCAGGCTTTTTTGTATTATAATTTGGGCTGAAAACACACCAAGCAGGCTTTCCCTCCCCCATTCCCTCTGTCCTTCCACTCCACCTCAGTTTGTCAGAGGGCCAAATGCTAAATCTGAACGATGAGAAGGTGGAATATGCCACCGACGCAAACTAAAAATAAGAGCGCGAGGGTTTGGGTAGACTGAATTCTTTGGGATTCATGTGAAAGCATGAACTTTAATGTGCATGAGTAGATGTAATAGAACAGAGAAGGCCACCTGTGCAGCAAAAGGAAACTCAGTAGGAGTTATTTACCCAGATTCAATGCTTAAGTAAGTACTACAAGTGTGAATGCAACCTTTAATGTTGGTGATTTGATCTGGATCGCAATGTTAAGCTCAGCCCTCCTGCTGTGAGAGCTATTTGAACACATGGAGTGAGTTGAGAGCAGAGAATGAACTGCCGGATAAAGGCACCTCACTGGTGTAAATACTGTTGGTTAATAAATACTTTTTTTTAGTATATATATATTAATAACAAGCCATTTGTACATATAATTTGGATTAAAAAAAAAATAATTTAAATTTTTTATCTGTTGTATATCTTTTTAGCTAACGTTAACTCAGCTTGCTTAACCAGACATTTCAACCACCACCAAAACCACCAAATTTATCAATATGTTATTAACACTCCAAACACAAACCTTAAGGGTTATTGTGGTGGAGAAACTCTTTCTTTTTATTATTAATAACTGCAGATCTGATGGCACGTTATAATGTGACAACCCCACAACGTTTTACTAATGACTATTTCATTTCTCACAATCTGCAGTAATAAATCAACCTAGACTGGGCAAACCCAGCCCAATCTGCCGGCGATTTGATTTCGCCCTGCAGCTCTAATGTTCAGTTTTAAAAGATTGAGCTTAGTCTGGTGATAGCCAACTTTGATAAAGAAAGCCTGGTTAGAAAGTGGAACCATACGATTGTTATTCCTATTTGGAGTTTGATTTGATTTCACCTGCACAGTGGTCATTAATAATGCACTGCACAGCTGAGAGCGAGACAGAGAGAGACAAAATGTGAAAGCAAAGAGAAAACAAAGCTTCCATCATTACTCACAATGAATCTTGAAGTCCTTGTACTGCCTGTCTTCGATGGCCACCACATAGAGAGCTGCTCTGTCAGGGAACATCAGGCCTCCAGGTTTCTGAATGCAATAAAAAGCTTCAGGTATTAATACACACACACACACACACACACACACACACACACACACACACACACACACACAGGCCATCCATCACCTTTACTGTTCACACACCTGGCATGTAATATAAGATCACATGTGCTGAGTTTAAAGCCTGCAGGCAGCTACTGAGGATAGAAACCAGATCATTCATCTATGACCTCAGCATCTGGGCGGCAGACACATGCACACAAGCGTACTGTAAATCCTCTACTTCATCACTGTCTGGTGTGCTTATGTGTCAAAAGCCTTATTTGTCCAGCAAGCTAGTCACACACTAAGCCCAGCTCTCCCCAAGCCTCCAGCAGCACCATCATACCAGCCATTTGTCCCTGGCGAAGATAACGGTGTTGAGCATGGACTCGTAGAACAGGCAATAGCCCATCCACTCAGAGATTATGATGTCCACTTTCTCCACAGGCAGCTCCACTTCCTCCACCTTGCCCTTGAAGATGGTAATGACTGCGGTGTGGAGAGAGCCACAAAAACAGCAGGCAGCAAATTACTTCACGGCATCGTCATCACATTAATGCAAATCAGACAATAACTCTATTCTCAGATGATGAGATTGTTTTTATGCTTTGGGATTTATGTAAATTAGTACATCTTAATTACTACACTCATCGTATGCCTCAGTGCTTAATGCATGCAATTGTCATTATTTCTGTTTTTCTATACTGGCCTCTTTGACCCATGATATGAAGATACTAGGAGATATATTTTAAAAAGGGAAACAGCCATAAAAAGTTATTATTGCCATTTGGGTTTTAATCCTTGTATGCCTAATAGGACCATCATCTTAAAATACCTGAAATGTAAATATAAAAGATGAAACAAAAACCAGCCTGATAACAAATGTGCAGGTTATGAAACACACCATCTGTGAAGTCCAGGGTGGCATTTTACAATGGTAATCAGCACCACTGAGGAGTTTGTGATTGACGGCAGGAATTATGGTTATTTTTCATCTGAGACGAGCTGCCAGTTAACCATCAGAACTGTGACTAATATTGTCGAGTGTGACGGTAATGATGGAAATATGCTGATTTTTCACGCTGCTTCTAATCCCGAGAATCTGTCATCGCACTGTTCTGCATTCAGACAGATGGAATATAAGGAATATAGTAGTAATGGAAAACCACTTTGACTTACCATTGTGTAGGTGATTTGACTTGATAATCTTCTCGGAATATTCGGAAATGCTTGAACATTCAATCTGTAGGTACAAGGACAAAACCACAGATGTGGTGTCTTCTGAACAAAGAAAATGTTTGCTGAAATTACTACATTGTTTCTAAGTTACATAGGCACCTTGTTATTTTAATAATTCATAAGAAATATGTTATATTCCTTAGTTGGAAAGAAAATAATGATTTCCTCACCAATGGATGTGATCTGCAATGGTGTTAGCTACCATTTTCCCTCCCCATATACAGTAGGTTAACCTTTGGGATAATATCGGAAGGGCAAATTTAATCAAATCCTGCCAATCCTTCCAAACACTAATGTCCCTAATCGCTTAACTCAGACCTTGTGCACCATGACAACTAATACATCATTTTGCTCTCCCATCCATAAGTGTACAGTATATGAATCATACATACTGTGGGCAGTGTACAACCTGTGATGAGTGGAGCCAGATGTCTCTTACTGCCTGTGTGTGTGTGTGTGTGTGTGTGTGTGTGTGTGTGTGTGTGTGTAAGATTGTTTGAGAGAGATCACCAATTTCTCCACAGAACACAAGAAACTAGCCCTTAAGAGGAATTCTAAAAAAGGCGGTGTATGTGTGTGTATGTGTTTGATATGGAGAAGGAAAGGCCATGGTTGAGAGACAATGTGACAGCAGAGCCAGATATGATATTCATTTGGACAGTGAAAGGGTGTGGGGCTTTTGTCTCTCATAAATATTTAATAGCAGAAACTGTTGGATGATTCTAATGAAGGATATAAACTGTGGAGTATTTGCTTGTGGTCAAAGGGTGTATCTATCTGTCTCACCCCATACACGTGTTTGGCGCCGGCATTGGCAGCAAACATACAGAGGATCCCTGTGCCACTACCAACGTCCAGGACGATTTTATCTTTGAACACATGCTTGTTGTGGTACATGGCGTTCCGGTAGGTCAGTGTCCGCACCTCGTCTTTCAGCATCTCCTGTTTGAATTAGAGATAAAACAGAGAGGTCATAGCTGTGATACATACAGTACAGTACAGTCTTGAATAACATGCAAACCACTACAGCTTCTATACTGAACTGGTATAGACAATCTGAAGAATAGTGGGATTCATACAAATGCTCAAAGGAATACGAAACACATAATGTTACATAATGAACATACAAATGTGTATAAATAATGCTAGAGTAATTTCCTCAGCATATGAATATGTCATTTGTTCACGTATAACGAGGAAGAAAAGGCAGTATTTAGGCCAAAAGCCTCTGTGGCAGTGGCAGCTTCTTGAAATAGACAGGAGTACAACACAAAGTCTTCGGGGACGACCTGATATCCATCTCCCTGAGCCCATTCACACATCCCACTTTTCGCCTTTCTCGCTTTGCGCTCCTCTAATCAGGACACTATCTTTGTCTGCAAGCAGACAAAAACCTGACCCACATGCTAAATATGGGAACTATTAAAAAAGGTCTATATGTCCCCAAACTTTTCCACCACCACTCCTTTACAGATCAAAGACATTAACTAGGGTATAGCTCTGCAATTATATTTAGCAGTTCACTGGCTGTAAAAGACAGACATAGATTATTTTTGTTCATGGAATACTGAACATGGACTATTATCTATTTAAGATGTTGGCAGAAAGTTTCCTCTGATGTTTATGTTTGGAGTTTATTCTAATTTGGGGGAATTATTTAGTTGCATTTTGATATTGGAATAAAGTGAATTTCTTACTAGAAGTGGTAGGTAGGTGTCATCATGTTTTGCCGTTTGGTTTCATACTGTTTAAACTCGTGTTTGAAAATCCTTGAGGACTGAGGACTCCTCTTAGCTTGTATTTGTACTTTGTCTGGATCTTTGTTTTGTTGTTTCTACGTTCTAGCAGTTGTTTGGGGTTACTTTGCAATTGATTTTCTGATCCAATGAACTGAGGCTTTGGAATCAAGTGTCTGTATGGAATAGTTTCTTAGTTATGGATAAAATATAATACAATCTTCTCTGCCAGAAAGTGGATTTGGATCACAACCAAAATCAAAGCCTATCTGTCCATAGAATTAAATCAGCAGAGGTGTTTGACACATCCTGCAGACAGAAAGCCAGAATAACAGGGTTGAAATTCTTTGGCAAGTTACGGAGCATCAGCATAGACATCTGGTCTCATTATTTTAACCTGGTCTTACATACCGAGCTGCCATTTGTCAGCCTGGCGTGCCTACCTCATGGATGCCAAAGTGGGCATAAGAGTCAAAGTAATAGTCCCGTGATGTCATTTCCTCCGGGCTGATGAACTTGGCAATCTTTCCTCGACCGGGACAGGTGGCCAGGGCTGCTACATGAGGCGTATGGGGAACGCAGGGCACATGGTGGGTAGTAGGCACTGGTTTAGGCAGTGGGGAGGGCTGGGCAGACTGAGAGAGTGGGGATGTGACAGGCTGTTGTCGCTGTTAAGGAGGAAGAAAGACAGAAAGAAAGGGGAAGAGTTTGTATCAGGATTTAGAAATTACAGACAAGAATGAGTGAAAAAGCAAAGGGTTTGAGGAGTGTGTGTCCAGTCATATTGAGGTTAATATTGGGCTGATAGAGGCAGAGTCAATGAATTGCAAGCCAAAAGGGATTCATATAATAAGTAGCCAAGAATTCACACATATAGTCTTCGACATTATAACAGACAGGAAACTCAGAGAAGAGCCGGTAAAAAGATGCAGGTTCCGCTTCAGCACCAAGGACAGCGAACAAATACACGTTCAATACGGCCATGCATCCAAAATCACTGCAATAACTACCAACCTTCTGCATGCATTATCACTAGGCTACTACTGCAATTACAGCGGTCTACAATGATCACACATAAGATCTGCAGGACACTGGGGAAATGCACTTTGCTTTCCTTGCACGCTATCATAGAGCAACACTGATTATTAATGTGATTACGATGATGATAAGAAAAACAAAGACGTGTACATAATAGTCAAGTCAAATGTGATGTCACGATAAAAAAAAAAAAAAAAAAGCATACTGAGAGTGTCCCGGTCCCGTTATTGCCGGGTGCAGGACACCACAAGGTCCCTACCTCCGAGCTGTCCGCCTCCGCCATCTTCCGCCGTAGCAGCAAACAACGCGACGAATGCCTCAGTCCCATGAGAGCCGACGAGATTTAGGCTGCAACTCTTTAAAGTGTACGGAGGAGCTGAAATTTGAATAGAAACGTGTGGGAAAATAACACTAATCCACCGTATATGTGGCTCGAATACACGTAAATATGAAAGTTATAACAAGAAACGTGTAGGTTTCACAGTTTCCACCAAATCATATCCATTCCCCGGGAAAAGTTGTTAAATGGATTTGCGAGAGGGGAAACGTACAGTTATCCATACTATAAATGCGATACAGGTTGTTTTAGTGGCAGGACTCAGGATAGCAGAGCCGTCTTTTAGATGTGCTTCGACTAAAAGGTTGCAGGTTTGCAGCTTGTGTCCATCAACACCCGGCGCCCAGTTTAGGTGTCCTTGTGCAAGACATTGAAGCCCTATATACCTGCACGCTCATTTTAAATCTCTGCATAAGAGTGCCCGAGAAAATGTTAAGTATCACCCACGACCAAAAACGCCTAGAAACAAAACTCCACAACAGAAATCGCTTCTTCTCTTCTACTTCTCTTGGAATCACTTGTCATGGTCTCTCAGCTTTGGGACTCGAAGACTGGAATTCTTATCTTCGTGTGCGCTGTGGACAATCCTTTGCGTATTCCCGATGGGTTTCCCCGAGAGAAAGTTAAAAAAGGGGTTCAACCTGTGAGAGTGACAGAGAGTGAGCCTCGTTGGTGACATGAAATGAATCGTGACAAAAATATATAACAATCACAATAAAATGTATAAATCTCTGCTTCCCAAGGACAGATGCCTCTTCACACACCAGACTTTCCCACAGAAGCAGAAAGCGAGAGCTCTGGCAACCAATGAGCATCTCAGCCACTCGCTTATATAACATAGGTGTTTATATATATTGATAAAAAAAAAAAAAAAAAAAAACGTAGACCACGACATGTTTTTTGCCCATATGGTGGATAATATACTAATTATCCATATAATTACGGCTAAATAAAATCCAGGTTATGACATTTTCAGGTTCCAGTCACTGTACTGACCTTTTCCGGTGATACAATAATTCCGGAGCTTTAAAGACCTTTTTTTAATTCATGTCGTATAGTTAAATTTTTTACCTGAAGGGAGTTTAACAAGTGTGTATTCCATTGTATGTCACAGAGAGCTATTTGTGGTAGGCTATAGATAACTTGAAGGAGACATTTTTGACAAAAGAAATAAAATAAAGAGGATAAGAAAAGAACACAAGTAATTACCAATTACATAGTTATTACTAAATCAATAAATAATATTATTCAACTTAGTTTTCACTGCCACAGAAAAAGTATATTAAAGGGTAAATTAACACCTCCATCCATCAATAGGAAAATAAATTACATGTTTTTTAGTAAAGTATGAATAAAAATAAGCAGATTCAGTGTAATTTAACCAGTAGTATGAAGTATCTCTGAGTACATTAACTCGAGTACTGTACTCGAGTACAGTTTTGAGGTTGTTGTGTAACCCACTTTATTTGAGTATTTCCATTTTAGGCTACTTTATTTTCCTACTACTTTTCAGCTGGAAATGTATCCTCTTGTGCATCAGATTGTTATAGATTACCCAGCAGTATGTTACGTTAAATTAGCTCCATTTCGACCAATTGCAATATTAAAGTACTGCTTATATATTAATGTAACAATAATAATAATCCATTAATATAATAGTATAACACAGACAGGGTCTATTTTGCATTACTTTGGATAATTCTGTGCATTAAGTGCATTATGATGTGAATACTTCTGTATTTTTATTACAACATTACTTTACTACTACAACATTTTCAATGCAAGACTTTTATGAAGCTTAACTGTGACTGGATATTCACACTAATGGCAGGAACATTAAAATTAGTAGTTTAAGTAATATTATAATTGTTTAGTTTTTTTAATCCTACACCCATTGTATGTCTTAAGGCGCTGACACACCAACCCGATTATCGGCCGTCGGACAGTCTGGCGGTCGGTGACTCGAGTCTGTTTGGTGTGTTCCACAGGAAGCCCCGTACATTCCAATGAGAGTGCTCAAAAGCGCATAAAGCAAACATGGAGCTCGGCTCTTCCGCATTGACTGGCCCATGACGTCACGATGGACATGTGCACTAGCAACAGTTTGTTTGTGTTGTCGTAGCAACCGGTAGCAACATGCTCATTCATGAGCTCCTCTCGTGTCTCTTACAAGTGGCCAACTCATGAACTCGCCGTTTTTATTGTCTAAAATATTCACTAACGTTAAACATTGTGTTTTCGTTGTTCCTGATCGTTTACATGCTTATCTAAATAAACGATGGATGTATTTAGACAACCAAGGAGATTTAATCATTATGTCGTGCTACAAGCTACTAGCTAGCGCTAGCTACTAAAGTTAGCCTGCAGTTTCGTGAACAGAGCTCATCAATGGCTTCATCCCTCATCCACGTTACAAGCTTTACAGCATACAGCCCTCGGATGTATCATAAGAGAGAACCAATGCGATGTTATCACTAGCTATGTCTGTAGTAACGTTATGTAGGCATATAGCTAATTATTTTATTATCGTTCTCTTAATACATCCATGCTAGCTACCGCTAATAGCTACTAGCCGATAGCCCCGCCAGTTTGGAAAACACTTCATACATGACGTTACATCCACGTTACAGGCTTTACAGCATACATACATCCCTCGGGTGTATCATAAGATAATACCATGGATGTATTAATAGAACACATGGTGAATTACAACCATTAGCTATTATTATTATTACAGCTACAGGACCTCGGGAGAACAGTCATGTGAGCGGGCGGGCGCAGTCCCGCAGGTCTGCTCGCGTCCATTATGCACGTTCGTCATACCTAGTTTAATAACTCTGGATTCAGCTACTAGTGAATGTTAAAAATGTTAAAAACGTGACGTTTTAAACAAGGACCCTTTAATTGTTCAGGCTGGTTAGTTGATGTACCCCAAAAACAATTATCCGCTGAAATATAGACGTTTCTTTCACCATGCAAAGTCTATGTGAAAAGTCTTTCTGGGCCATGGGGTGCAGTACCACCGTTATCCGCTAAGCCCATGGTGGCTTTTAGACATGGCGCTCTTCCTGGGGGCTTGTTTGAAACTCAGGAGAAGCCAGACCCACGTGATGCGTTCATCATTTCCGGTTGAAATTTTTTGGGCGACAATACAGATTAGCGCTGCCTGCTGTTATGGAGACGCGCAGAACGTACGCTCAAGTCGGCGTCGCTTCGGTGTGTTCTGAGGCACTTTTTGGACCGACGGGAGCCAAATTATCAGTCCGACTGCCTTTTCTGCCGTTGGGTTGGTGAGATCAGGGACTCCCTAATATTGTATAAAATGAAGTTGCACATTAAATTGGGACCTACACTTACATGTGAGTGGCCTAAAGACTTTATATATACCTTTTTTAGTGCAAAGAATACAAAGCTATTAAAATAAAAAACTGTTGGCATGATTGTATAAATCATGTTTTATTGTTAAATGTGGCACAGTAACGTTAGATCTTTAGGAATAACTGTATATGTGGATGACTACCTTACCTATAGGCTAGTAAGCCTATCATCAATGTGTTTTTTTCACAAATGGACTGATTTATATTTGCTTATAATAATAGGTTGGATTCATGTTAAGACATTTTAATTTTTGTAAAAAAAAAAGAACAATCATTTTGTGCCCCCCCGTAGTAACTCTGAGGACCCGCTAGGGGTCCTGGACCCCCTGTTGAAGATCTCTGTCTTAGAGTATTAAGAACTTGTTGGAACTGCATCATTAGCTGCTAATTGCAAAACACAACATCACAGACTGGGGTGTGGCTCTAGGTACAACATGCTTGCACTTTAAATCCATAGAAAGCATCACCATTGGCCATTTTAACACTTTTTTGACAGGAGTCTTCCAATATTTACTTTCTTGCCCGCAAATTCTCACTTGTACTTCCATTGTGGAGCAAATGTACTCATATTTGACATCAACCTCGTGTAGGGCCACTCTTAAAATATTAAGTGTATTAATGTAATTTTAAATTCACACAATATAATAAATGTATATCCACACTGCATACTGCATTCCTCGTGGAAATTCTGTCCAAAAATATCTTCGACTTCAGGATGTTTGATTTCCATTCTCTATAGCATACTGTCTGCATATCATCATCATCATCACCATCATCATCAACTTTATTGCCAGACTCAAGGTCCATTCAGAAGCCACAGACATGACATACAACATACATTAAAAAGAGAAAGATAAACATATGCAGAGAAATAAAAACTAAAGAAACAACATAGTTACCTCTTTCATTACTTACTTGATCACTCGTTTCATGCTGTATCAAAGGATTCAATAGTAACCTACTCTGGAAAATATCAAGAGACATTTGTCACTAAAGACAAATGGGCTTGTGTCCCATTAATGAAATCCACACACAATGGAACACACCGGGTGTTAGTCACAGTTATGGATGAGCTCCATCAGTGGTGCTAAAGAACATCAGCCCTCGCATCTCACTCGAGGATAATGTATGCATTCGCTCACACACACACACAAACACACACAAACACACACACACACACACACACACACACACACACACACACACATCAGTGTGGGGGCAGGAGAACATAGGCAGTAGTCAGGAGTGAATGCAGTGGGCAGAAAACATTTGATTGACATACAAATCTTACAAAGCAGATATACCACTGAGCAGGGAGCACAAGGAGCCATGGCTCAATAAAACTGATTTGTAGTTGTGGCCTTATAGTTCGATGTCACACAAGTACATCACATGTCGACATCACATATCTTTGTGCAAAACACTGAACCTGCAAACTGCTCAAAGAGTGGTGGACATGGCTGCTTTTCCATGTAATCCCTTTCTTAGTGAAATGCATACAGGCAACAACAGAGGTATTGCAATCAATGCTTTCTTATAAAAAAAATGGCAATGTATTTTAGTATGGTAGAACATCTATCGGCAAGAGTTCAAATGTTTAACAAATCAGAGTTTAATATTGTTTGGGATAGAGCTTCCAGGAAGAAATGACACAGGCAAATCAGTCTAAATGTGTAGTTTATTAACACAAACTTGTCAAATGCACAAAGCCACTGCAAATTACAAACAAAAAAGCAAAATGAAGAATGTATACACACTGGTCTTCCCAGTACTGTCCCTTTCTGTAATTTTCCATCTGATAAATCGTAGTCAGGGTAGTGGCTATAAACAGTATGGCTGGATTCAAAGGGCCAAGGAGCTCTGTGTGATGTGAAAAAAAATTACAATTTACCAATCACTGACAACATGCTTTGTTTTGTCTTATCAAAGTAATATTAAATGATATCCCCATTATAATACAAGATCTGACAGCATTACAGTGTAACATTAGAATCAGTAGTTTATATTTACACATTTACAGTAAAGTAGAACCTGTAGATAAAGAGGTCAGTAGTATTTATGCTGTATTTTTATGGAGCTAAATCAGGGCCAAATGTTTTGTTAATTTGGAAAAAATATATAAACCTACTAACTAAAGCTTGAAATTGAAAAGTTTATATTTACACATTTACAGTAAAGTAGAACCTGTAGATAAAGAGGTCAGTAGTATTTATGCTGTATTTTTATGGAGCTAAATCAGGGCCAAATGTTTTGTTAATTTGGAAAAAATATATAAACCTACTAACTAAAGCTTGAAATTGAAAAGTTTATATTTACACATTTACAGTAAAGTAGAACCTGTAGATAAAGAGGTCAGTAGTATTTATGCTGTATTTTTATGGAGCTAAATCAGGGCCAAATGTTTTGTTAATTTGGAAAAAATATATATACCTACTAACTAAAGCTTGAAATTGAAAATTTAAGTTTTGGTCTAAAACTTGAGAAATAAAACCATGTATTCAAATTCTATTCTAAAAATAAGTGTACCAATTTTTATTTCAGTTTGAATAAAATTTAGATTAAATTCTGGTATTATTTTGAATAAATTATTAATTTTCATTTTTCACTTTTATATTTGTCTTCAGTTCCACATTTCATGTTTTCAGATTCAAATTTTTTTTTTTTTACGGCTTCAAATATTTTTTTTGTTTATTGTTTTTCAGTTTCAGATCAGTTTTTTTCAGTTTCAGACTTTTGGCCCTGATTTTGCGTAGGGGGCGTGGCTTTAACTCAGAGGGGCGTGGAATTATGAGTGACAGCCTAACAAAGAAGGCAGAAGACTCTCCTCAGTCATGTTGCCTTCAGGAAATTGTGTTACTGCGAGAACTATGACTGAATGCTTTCTATCCACCATATACATGTGACTTTTACTAAACAAAATGATGCCAGTGACAAAGTTCCATTTAAAAAACAGTTTGACTTTTCATTTAAAAAACAATGACTTCTGCCACTTCCACGTACAACTTTGAATGTATGCACCACAGTATTCACTCGGCAGTCAACATGGCGTCCGCTCCGCCAAGGCAACCCTGGCGCCAGTGTACAGGTAAGACATGTGAAAGATATTAGCATTTTTGAATAGATACTTTGGGACATTATCCCCACAGTGGCATTTTTTTGTCATTAACACAAAGGGAAAATAGGTGGACAGCTGGACAAAGCTAGAAATGAAGCATCGCAGCCACTGTCGAGTTATGGTCATTCTGACAAACAGAGGTTAACAAAGACACTACACGTTAAAGTCAAAAAACTTGAGCTGGACACTGAAATTAGTGTAAAAACACCAGCTAGTGTGAAGCTAACATTAGTTAATGCTAACCATAGTGCTAGCAATGCTTCATTTCCAGCTTTGTCCAGCTGTCCACCTATTTTCCACCTGTGTTAATGACAAAAAAATGCCACTGCGGGGATAATGTCCCAAAGTATCTATTCAAAAATGCTAATATCTTTCACATGTCTTACCTATGCGCTGGCGTCAGGGTTGCCTTGGCGGAGCGGACGCCATGCTGACTACCGAGTGAATACTGTGGTGCATACATTCAAAGTCGTACGTGGAAGTGGGAGAAGTCATTGTTCCTGCTGAACTGCACAATCTGGCACAGTTTATTGCTCTTATAGTGTAATTGGTACCACGTGTTGTCCAAAACTGTTTTTTAAATGGAACTTGTCACTGGCATCAGTTTATTTAGTAAAAGTCACATGTATATGGTGGATAGAAAGCATTCAGTCATACTTCTCACAGTAACACAATTTCCTGAAGGCAACATGGGCCAAAAAAACAGGTCTGAAACTGAAAAACAGGTCTGAAACTGAAAAAAAATATTTGAAGCCGTAAAAAAAATAAGTTTTGAATCTGAAAACATGAAATGTGGAACTGAAAACAAATATAAAAGTGAAAAATGAAAATTAATAATTTATTCAAAATAATTCCAGAATTTAATCTAAATTTTATTCAAATTGAAAGAAAAATTGGTACACTTATTTTTAGTTTGAATACATGGTTTTATTTTTCAAGTTTTAGACCAAAACTTATATTTTCAATTTCAAGCTTTAGTTTTTCAACTATATATATGTTTTTTCAAATTAACAAAACATTCGGCCCTGATTTAGCTCCATATACTTTAAGCAGATCCTTTATGTGTGTAGAAAAAGAGACCAATGTTCATTTTTCCGTGGTCTTTAAAGAAAGAACAAACTCAGTGTGTTTGAGGAACAGGGGTTATGATGATCGGGCCAGAGTTTGTTCCATTTGTGTTGCCTTGAGTGCAGAAGTATGGATACAATTTCTCTGTAAAGTGGCAGCCAGTGAAAGAATACATATGTGATTTAGAATTCACATCATAGAAAGAAACCACTCCCTTATTATAGTCCACAAAGATGCCAACCTTCTCAAGCTTTTCTTTTAGTGTGATTTTAACACTTGGTTTTGTGTATGCATAATATATACTGTCATCAAGCCCAATGGTCCAGTAACCATTTTTAACTGACACAGCTATGTCCTCCTTTCTATTAACAGACTCCTTGACCACTCCAAGAATCCAGTCAGTCTTTCCTTTCACTTGCACTTCATAGTAAAACTCCCCTGTTGTGAATCCCTCCTTTGCCAAAACATCTGAATACACTTTAAATCTCTTTGGGCTGTTGGGAAGATTCTGTTTTGTGTCTACGTCTTTCACCTGTTTTCCATCCTCGCTTATGACAAGTGAGCAAAATGCTGTGTCAGGGTCAAAAGTCAAGTCCACTGTATGTTCTCTCATTTTTTTCATTTTGATCTCAGGAAGCTCTTCCATTATTTCATCAACTTTCTGTTTCAGCTGCATCACAGCTCCTCTCACTGCCTTGAAAGACAGATCACTGTGAACACCAATCTTGGTCCAGTCCTTGTTTAAAGGAGAGCACAAGGTTAGGAAGCTCTGGAGAAAATGATGGTGATCCTCAGAACGATACAGCTGCTCCAGCTGGGTGCTTCTGCTCTCAAGCTCAGCGATCTCCATCCTCAGTTCTGTGAGAAAACCTTCAGCCTTTTGCTTTGTTGCTCTGTACCTCTCCTCAATCACCTCAGCAAGCTCGGCCTGGCTTCTCTGGAGGGAGCAGATCAAGTCAGTGAAGACCTGCTCACTGGTTTCTTTCTCTTTCTCAGCTTGTCTCTGGCTGACATCAACTGAGTTTTCAATCTCAGCTATTTTCGTGGACCGTGATTGTATCGTCTTCTGGATATTTGCCATGGTCTCATCTTTTTTTGCCATCATTGCTTCATATTCTTCCTCAAGTGGGACAACATTGTGACTCTTGTGATCAGTTTTGAAACACAAGACACAGATACAGGCCTGTTCAGTCCTGCAGTACAGTTCTGTTGTCTTGTTGTGCGTCTTGCACATTCTGTCATCAAGATTCTTCACAGGGTCTAATAATGTGTGGCCTTTGAGAGTAGCAACTCTTTGATGTGGCTCAAGGTGCATTTCACAGAAAGACACTAGACACGTCAGGCAAGATTTAACAGCATTTAGCTTCATCTCAGCGCAGATGTCACAAAGAACGTCTGCTGATCCAGGGAGATGTGGGTCCGGAGTTGAGGCTTTGATTTGAACTAACGTCTTAAACTCAGCAGCTAACTCAGACATGACAGTGTTGACTTGGAGTTCAGGTCTTGGAGAAAATGGCGTTTTGCATAAAGGACACTGGTAAATGTCACTCCCGTCCCAATACATATGGATACATGCACTACAGAAATTGTGTCCACAGGGCGTTGAGACTGGCTCAGTGAACACATCCAGACAGACAGAACACAGAAACTTCTCCTCTGACAGCAGACAGCTGACAGTCGCCATATCTGGACAAAGTAAGTCAAAAATAAGAAGTAAAAAAATACAATAAAGTAAGTAAAAATACAATTACAACTCATACAATTCAGGTCAATGGGCGAAATGATGTGTTGAAACGGTATACGTTATGATATGTGTGCCAGGAAACACAGAGAACAGCTGAAATATATAGTCTTTCTTACCTGTAAAGTAGCACGTTTTAAAAGCAGCTAAGCAAAAAAGTCAAAGCAAACCACACTTTGGAAATTTGCTCCCCAGTCTACTTGAGTTTCGTTTCAGGACAATGATGTTGTTAGAGGCTCCTCCCTAGCCTAGTACTTCCTGGTCAAATTTAACTCTTTCGACTCCATTCACAAGCCTATATATTTGTAAAGTTAACTATACACTCACTATTTTCTTTTAGTGCCAGATATCACCCAAAGTTATATATTTTAACTTAGGCTTGTAGCTAACTTGTATGTTCAGGAATTATAGTCTTGATATGTTGATTTTTAAAATGCAAAGATGTAATTGATCTACAGGAAACTATTTCATCTCAACTCTCATCTTATTTCATGAAGAGAGCTGTTATATTTCTACATGTTACACACACATACATTAACAGTTGTTCAAATGTTTTACAGCTATGAGTTAAATATTGTGACGGAGCTTTTAGGTAGAAATGACACAAGAAAATCAGTCTAGATGTGTAGTTTATGCCCCCTTTACAAATTCACACAAGCTCTTCATTTCAGACCAGTGGGAATTTCAAAGAACCAGCAAAATGAAGAATTTATACGCACTGGTCTTTTCTTTCTTAGTACCACCCCCTTCTGTAATTCTCCCAATGATAAATCAGTGCTATGGCTGTATACACAGTATGTCTTGATTCGAGAGGCAAACAATGTCTGACTTGATTTTGCAGGAATGTTACACTTTATTACATATAACTTAATTCAACAATCAAAATGCACAAGGGAGCAACATAACATAAAAGTAACATTACATTATATCCTGAGAAGTGACAGCCTCTTCCATTTTATAACAAGATGATATGACAACATAACAGTGCAACATTAGTATCCTCAGTTTACATTTACAGAAAGGTACACTGCAGACAAAGGAACAGAAAGCCACCTGTGATGAAGTGTCATACTTTTACTTATCCATGCATGAAAAAAAAAGTTTTAAATGTTACAGAGGCCATTTACAATATAACATTTGAAAGTTTTTTTTTTTACGTTAATACTTTAAGCAGATCTGTTAAGTGTGTAAAAAGAGTCCAATGTTCACTTTTCCGTGGTCTTTAAAGAAAGAACAAACTCAGTGTGTTTGAGGAACAGGGGTTATTATGGTCAGGGCATTTGTTCCATTTGTGTTGCCTTGATTGCATATGTATGGATACAGTTTCTCTGTAAAGTGGCAGCCAGTGAAAGAATAGATATTTGATGAAATTCTGTTTGAACGAAAATGGCGTTTTGCATAAAGGACACTAGTAATGTCACACCCATTCCAATACGTATGGATACATGCACTACAGAAATTGTGTTCACAAGGCGTTGAGACTGGCTCAGTGAACCCATCCAGACAGACAGAACACAGAAACTTCTCCTCTGACAGCAGACAGCTGAGTAAAAATACAATTACAACTCATTCAATTTAGGTTAATGGGCAGGATAATTTGTGTACATAAACTGTATATTTTATCATATGTGCAACAACAAACACCTAAAGGACAATTTAACTATATTATCTTTCTTACCTGTAAAGTAGGAAGTTATGAAAGAAGCTGCCCAAAAAGAATCAAAGGAAACTTCACTGTGACAACTTGTCCGCCAGTCGACTTATTTGTTTCAGCATGGTGACGTTGGTAAGGGCTAATCATTACCTTCTTCTTCTTCTTTCTCTTCTTCTTGATGTTTTATGGCTGTTGGCAAACAATGTTATGGTGCATTAATAGCATCTGGTATGGAGTGGATCTGGACTCCACCTACAGGCCTACATTCAAGTCTAATCTAACTGTAAAGGAAAGAATATGTGTGTGTGTGTGTGTGTGTGTGTGTGTGTGTGTGTGTGTGTGTGTGTGTGTGTGTGTGTGTGTTGAATATCTGTGGAACCACATCTGATCTACTTTACACTTGGCGGGTGCTGTGTATATATCATCAATGTTTTTAATGCAGAAATTGAAGGAAGTGACAGATTATTGTGTTGTATTTTTATATGATTTCAAGTGACAAAAAAATTTATTGATTGAGTTATGTTTATTGATAGTTCCTACATGCCTACTATATGTGTTTCGCAATTGGACGATGACCTGATTAAGCTAGGATGGTACTCATCTGTGGCCAAAGACCTCTACAGCCTGTTACCTTAGCTACTGCTCTGGTGCGACTCCATAGAAGTTTACAAAACCAGATCCGTCTTTATTCTCCAGCTCAAGACAAAGATGAAAAGCTTTCTTGTGTTGTCTTCTTAATAACCACTGCTTGCTCCAGATTTTCTTCCAATGTTTCCTTCAGGTTTGAAGAGGTCTTCCACTTTTAAACACAATAGTAGGTTACAAGGAGTGTCTCTAAATTACACTAGTAACCCTAACCCTCTTCACTAACCCTTTGAGATCATTTTTGAAGTCAACACATTTTGTCAACTGTTTTGTTTTGATTTGTGCCAAGGGCATTTAGTTTTAGTTTCAGTTAATTAAAAAAAATACATTCTAAGACAACACTGCCAACATTAGAATGTCCCCTGTTGTTCTTTAATTGTTGTGCCACAGGCTTCAGATATTGAAACAAAAACAGGATCACTCTTCTCCCCAGAACTTCTCTGTAAAAGAAGATTTACAGTCAACTTTTTTTTTTTTATATGCAGACATACAGAACAGAGAAACACAAACTGAACAAGAACAAAAACCCTCTCCCACCCCTCTCGAGGAAAACAAAACAAAAAACAGAAATCACATCTTGCCTAATCACTCTCCTCTCGTTCTTGTGACGCTGAGGTCATTAGGTCTGATATTTGTGCTGCTGCGCATTTCCATAGGTCTATAGTCGATGATTTGGCTTTGTTAATCCTTGCTGTAGAGAGCTCAAGCATAACTATGTCTAGAAAATACGCCAACCACTGTTTTATACAAAGCGAGTGAGGGGGGAGCCAGCGTTGAGCTGTCATTTTCTTGGTTGCGGTTGAGCCGGCTAGCCACATTTTCCCAAGTTTCCCAAGCAGGTGTAATTTAGAGTCGTCATTAAGTAACAAAACAATCAGGTCAGTAGGATTTCGACATCCTATCACATCAGATATTTTTTATTTTTTAAGCTCAATTTTTTATTGTTTTTTTTTTAATATGTTTTTTAATTTTAATATGCAAAAATACAGAACAGTGCAACACAAACTGAACAAGAACAACAACCCTCTCCCACCCCCACCCTCTGCGGTCTCAAGGAAAATAAAACAAACAAACAGAAATAATTTCATTTCTTTAAGATGCAAAAGGATATCCTTCTCTTAGCATCATATTTGTGGACAGTAAACATGTTCTAAAGTCTCTTGTTGGGTATAAAATTCCTGCTTTCCTACATTATGTTTTTCTATTTTAAATAATGAACCTGTATGACCAAAACATAATCTGGATTTCTCTCTCTCTCTCTCTCTCTCTCTCTCTCTCTCTCTCTGGGTTCTCCTTGTGCTTCTCATCATATCTACTTTTCTTTGAATTCTGTATAACCAAAGTATAACCATATTCCTGTTGTCTCTTCTTTTCATAAGATTCCTGTAGTCTGTTATGGTGGTATGATGGTGGTGGTGCTAAATGACATTAATGTAATGTTATCGCTTTTGAAATTTTGTATCATCCGTGTGAATTGTGCTGTAGTAATCACCACCTTTGTCAAATTTTCATAACTTGTAAAACTGGAGCTGCACTCTCTTGGAAGAGGCCAGTCTGTCATGTGACTTCTAGTTGAGTCTGACCACAAGAGGTCAGGCACAACAAGGATGAGCTGAGTGGCTCAAACTTTGTCCATCTCCACTTTTGCAGGGCACTCCTGGAAGTTGAACCTCTGCTCCATACAAAACTATACTGATTTAACAATGCAAACATAATATGTAAAATGCATAAAAACAGTATTGATTCTCTGTGTAATTTAGTCTCATTCATCATTCAATAAAAAAATGTCTGTCATGTAAGATGATTTTTCATCATTTTATTAAAAAAAAAACTTTCTATTTAGCCATTATTTTCACACCTTCTAACAAATTCTCATCTTCTCTGTGCAAGATTTTCCACGGGACAAACACCCAGCTGTCGACCTAATGAGCAAGCAGATGTTAAAAGCTGGCAAATATAATGTGAAATTGAAATGAATGGATGCATAAGGCTGCGGTAGCATGTGCGTATCTTTTTCTTGTACCTATTTTTACACACATACCTCTTTTCTGTCATACAATCACACATGCACACACCAATGCACATTGTTTGCTTTCTCTTTAGCCATTTTGACATGCATGCTCAGTCAAGCCCTGCTACTACCGGCTGTGGGAGAAACCATTTGAGGGCCACATACTAACTACATCAGAATGAGACTGGACACAGAGGCACTGGCTAGGCATAGAAATGATCTGGCTTTTCTGGGAAACCACATTTCTGTTTGTTCTACAATGTGTCACCCATGCAAATATGAGGAAATGGAAAACGGACAGGCTCCAAATTCCTATCCATAGAACGATGCTATTCTGTACCTTTTATCACGTTTTGTTTGGATTGATGTTTACTAGGGAATACTTGACCTAATGGATGACATCCTCTGCTAAGTAATGTTGTTTTGGTAGACTAATTGTCGCCAGTCCAGGTGATCACTGCAGAGTTCCTCCCCCTGCAGCCACCATCTATTCCTAATGGCTTGCAAACTTATTGAATTACTAAGGTGGAAAAAGAGGCAAATACACAGTGAAGAGTCTGTTGGAGAGGAAGTCTTGCTGTGATGAAGAATCATGATTACATAAAGAAGGGGACAGGGACCGTCTTTCAGTTATTTTATTTAGAAAATATTTATTGGCTTTGATGCATGAGTTCTTCTTATTTCTAAATAGTGTGGTGTCCTTATTGCTCGTTGCCTTTTAATTTTTTTCACTAGTCTTTTTTTTCTCATATGGATTTGTCTTGTGGGTTTTGTGTATAGCTGCATTTCTTTGGTGATTACACAACTCGTGAAAAAAACAAAACAAGTCCAGACAATGAAATGAAAGTCGATCAGCTCGATGCTGAAATACCACATTACTATGTCTTTGGGGTCACAGAGGCGCTCTGTTCTGTCATTTGGTAGTCTTCTTTTTTTTTTTAACCTTTATCCAGGTAAGTCGATTGAGAACAACTTCTCATTTGCAACGACGACCTGTCACATTCACACAGTTCCACATTCATATCTGGAAGCTGCCCAGTACAACCACAGTCTGATCTGCTGGCCAGTGAGCAGCTCCACTGGAGCCATTGGGGTTAAGGGCCTTGCTCAAGGGCACCTCAGTGGTGGTAATGAGGGAGGGACAAGTGCTGCTTTTTAACTTTCCCCACCCAGATTTTATCCTGCAGGTCTGGGGATTGAACCGGTGACCTCAAGCTCGCTTCTTTAAGCTTTAGGACACCACTGCCATGAAGAAACTGCCTTTATTTAATGAAGAGCAATTTGAAAATCAATTGTTAGTCGTACTGGCTTGATGGAATTCTTAATGAGATGTATCCATGTCAACAGTATTCAACTATTTATTAGACATTCATTTATGTACAAACTTGACTTGCAAAAAAGCCTACACAGAGTTTGTTTACTGTAATTTGTGCTCCCCCCCTCCCTCTTTATCTTTGTTTATTCATGTGCACCTCATTGAGAAATTCTTCAGGGGCTATGTGGTTACATTGTAACCAAGGCTATGCTGTTAATGGCACTGTGGTATTCAGCCTATCTCGTGTCCATTTCCTTCTCACTCCACACTGTGACCCTTTCAACAAGTTCACACTGTGCGGCCTTCAAGGACTGTCAGAAATATGAATAAAATCATAGAATAAAAGTCAATAAACAAGTTGTATAGCTTACCTATGTAATAAACGTACACTTTTATTGTGTACATAGCCCGAAACAAATACATTTAATGCAAAATATATACTGTCGTCCCATTTTTAACCCAAATTCTGCCTGGTCTCTTTGACTTGGTTCATTTCTATGAGTCTACTACCTTCAAGTCTTGTTATACTTCTAAACATCGAAAACACGAGCTGCACCCAAAGGCAGCATCCGCACGAACCTGCTGTCGGACACACTGAATGCAACAAGCTTGACTGGAAAAAACGTTCACTGCTTCAGGGCTGTTGTACACTTTGATTTTACGGTAACAGCAACAAAACGAGTTTATTTTTTATTTTTATCATCGCTAACGTTGGTCTGGTGAGTATGTGCTTGGCTATAAAACGAAAACGTTAATATGTCGATGTAAATGGTTAAATGGTTGTGTATGAAGTCCTGCGCGTCAACGACGCAGGTGGATGGGATGTTGTTTTTCTTCTCAGGATGCTCGAAGCTTGCACCCCATCCTGTCAAAGGGAGGCAAGAAAGTTTGTCATAAACCGTAAAGGACCTAGCTATATGTGCCCGAGTTATATGGGCTGCTTGAGACGCCTGCAGTGGTCAAAGTCCGAAATCTCCGAGGCAGGGCATCATTCCTAGAAGAAACCATTTAAGTAACGTTAAGTGCTATAAAATCACGTTAACAGCTGGTGCCTGTTTAAACGACTGTATTTAAACAGCAAATAAAAAACACTGCAAGATATGTAACGTTAGGCTATTGGCCTACGCTAGTTAAACTGCATGTTTGCTTACTAAATTACGGATAAAACGTCGAGTGGTTCTGTTTTGTGCATTCATTAGCTAAAGTAGCTAAGTGTGGGCTGGTCACAGCTAGGTGACTTCAGGTGAGGACTGGGCAGGGGCTAATACTGTAGCTGTCATGGTCACCTCAAGTACGTATTTGCTTTCACTCCTTCACAATAGTAGTACATAAAAATGTATCTTTGGGTGCTCAAAGTATTGAAAAAAACAAAACAGAAATAGTGCCACAATACTCCATAATCCACAGAATGCATTGAGAAGAACAGAATAATTGGAACTACTTTTTCTTGAAGAAATAATCCATGTGGAACACTGAGGCACAATTATCCAGAGCAATGGGGGGACTTTATGTAAATAGATGAAACTGTTGTTTTTTTCTTCCTGATACTGTGAACACCCCAAATAAAACTCACTACCATTGTGCCTGGGCAGATGCAGTTTATCAAAACCTTGGTGAATAAAAGCAAACATATTTTGCATGGCCAGGTGCCACCTTCAGCTTTCCTTGTGTTGGCATTCTAAACTCCGGTGGATTTCTGAGGACTATGGTTAACTGCTCCTCAGATCTCTGCAGGGTAAATCCAGACAGCTAGCTAGACTATCTGTCCAATCTGAGTTTTCTGTTACACGACTAAAACAACTTTTGAACGTACACATGTACCTTCCCAAGGCTATTTTTCAGAGGCACCGTGGCTCTGCCCGGTGCTTAGTGGAACCCAAGACGATTGTGATTGGTTTAAAGAGATGCCAATAAACCAGAGCACGTTTTTCTCCCATCCCGGAATGCTGTGTGGACTAGCCAGACCCTCCTCTGCAGCGCTGTGGAGGAAGGTCTGGCAATGCGAGACTAGGTGTACCCCAATGGAGACCTTGATAGTGTGTATAGCAGAGGAAGTATCTTAGACAATAGTCAAAATGAAAAGTTCACAGTTGCAGTATATTGACATAAATGTGACATTAGCTTGTTAGTATGATTCAAGTTTTTTCCCATACTGTATACTACGTAATGATCTTCATATTGCTGTATGATCATTGGGGTTTAGGAGGAGTAATGTGAGGACATTTGAGCCTTTTTATTTTGTAGTTATCTGACTTGGAAAAGCACGCAAACTGTAAATGCGAAGGGGACTTGATGTAGCTGCTGGGATGTTGCTTTTGCTGGGACATAGGCAGCTGTATCCCTTTGGCAAACAACAACCCTATTTACCTGTCTGTCAGTGTCAGTATTTGTGTGTTTGCTGTGTTATGCTTTTATTCCATTTCATTTTCCTTTTTATGTCAGATAAGGGCTAAGACATTTGGGTTGTGGTAGCAAAGCCTGAGTATTATCAGAAGGAAAACAATTCAATTATATTCTGACCTTACATTTCAGAATCAAAAAATCAAAGTCAGTAAGTAACCCGTCACAAGGTGAATTATTTAGTCAAATGTTTGGTGTAACATTTGATTCAACATTTAACATTTATTCCTCTTTTCATTATTATATTTACTGTTATGTCATAAGATAAATGATGGAATAATGTTACATATCACAGATTGTTTAAAGAAATGTTGTATTTTCAGTGGATTTTTCATTTTCATTTTTTTTCACCTGATCGTAGAAGGTGCAATATGTAGCACAAAAAAAAATAAAAATCACAATCGAATTGTTATCGCAATATCTCCAGGGCTCCAGACTAACTTTTTGCCTTGGTTGCACTGGTGCGCCTAACTTTTTTATTTAGGTGCACCAGCACAAAATGTAGGTGCACCCAAATTTTTTCTCGCGTCGCCGTTAACGCTGAATGGGGATATAGCTCTGTATTTTTTTAACAAGTGGGCTAAATGTTCAGTTTTAAGTCAAAGCCACTTTTCACAAGCTCTTTTATTAAAACAGATTGTGATTAAAATAAAATGCAAAGCCAGGGTTTCCTTTACCAGTTTGGAAATATACAGCTGCAACACATTCAGAAAGTTATCTGAAATAAATAGCTTAGGATATATTAAAAAATATATATATCTCTGAGAAAGCTCCTTCACTTGTTTTCAACAACGATAACGGACTGATTAAAAGAGAGAGAGGACGCCCGGATAGCTCAGTTGGTATATATAGAGGTTCGACTCCGACCTGCGGCCCTCTCCTGCATGTCATTCCCCCCTCTCTCTCCCCTTTCATGTCTTCAGCTTTCCTATCAAAATAAAGCCCAAAATCTTAAAAAAAATAAAAATAAAAATAAAACCGAGAGAGAGGGAAGTGCGATGGACTGAAGCGTATGCTACTCACAGAGTGACGGCTGACTCATTATGAATGGGTCCAGCACGGGTCGAATGCGCTTTGGCGGGTCAGCCGCGTTACACACGTCTTGTGTAGGCTATGAAATGCCTGTATCGTCACTGCGCTGCATTTTTATGAACTATGATATTCTGGCCATGGGTCACATCTCTCGCCCAGGTCCAGCAGGCTCCATCTCACGCTATTACTTAACGAACTGAAGACGGTTGCATTTAATAACTTCTAATGTGTTTTTTCGCCGTGGCGGCCGCAATAACAGAGAGTTACCAGCGGAAACACTGGTACCAATACAGGTTTCCCTCTCATACTTAACAATATACAGCTGTGTTAATAACAATTAAAACTGTAGACAAATGTCAGCAGTTTGGACCGGCGGTTGTGTCTGTCTGCATGTTGCAGGGGAGCCGTGTGTGAGTGACTGGGGGCGGGGCTGTGCGGAGGAGAGATCCAAACACAGGCACGGCTTACAGAAGGAATGGGTCATGTAACGCAACATTAAACCATATCCACATAAACGACATTGCTTCGTTCGTGGAGAGGCAGCGGATGTGAGGACGTTAGGTGCACCGGTGCGACCTAGGAAAAATCTTAGTCACACCCTTACAAATTTTGGTCGCACTCTAGAGCCCTGATCTGGCAGAAAAATCTATTAGTTCAGCCCTATTGAACATTAATATGAAATTAACAATAAATACAGAAACAAATATTTACAAAATAGCTGTTTACCATGAGAAAAAAGAGGCTGAATGGATTGAGTGCAGAATGTACAAAACATATATAGTATGTACTGTATAGTATTTGGGGTTGTATGTGGAGTCTACACATTTATTTTTCACACGGTTTATTTCCCATTATCCTTTTCATGCATTGAAAAAAAATCTGCACTTTCAGAATTGCACTGGAGGAAGGAAGATGTCGGCGGCTTATAAAGACAACCAGGAGGACTGGCTGACAGTGTGTCTCAAGTACCTGCTCTTTGTTTTCAACTTTCTCTTCTGGGTAAGTGAGCGCTGTAAACGCTTTTTTTGCACTCACTAAAACCTTACAGGAAAATGCTTTACAGTGGTTACACTTTGTCACCTATTTCACTTGTGTTTAGTCTCAATGTGGTGCTCAAACAGCATTAAATAAGCTTTGAATTGAACCTCTTTTGGCTGCCAAATCATTTGGTATAACATTGACAGGTCTCACAGTGACTGTAAATATCAATAAATCATAATTTTAATATTGAGGCAAGTACAGTGATAAGGGCAAAATTTCACTTGTATTTTAGTGAAACGGCATACAACAGTTAGTGCTATAACACAGTAGAAAATGCTTCAATGTTCCTTTAAAACAACTGCAGACAGAGAGACGTTAAAGGGAAGGGGAAATGTGGAAACGGGGAGGGGATTAAGGAGAGTTCTGAGTGTGGAAAGACTGAGCTATGGACTTGGTCCAAAGTGAGTCATAGATTATTTAGGGCTTGTCAGTGTACGTTGAGGAACAGTGTGTCAAACCAGCTCTCGGCACCACACTTTTGATACTGCAATTCACTGCTAAACGTGTATGCTCTTACAGCTACTCTGAAGAGTGTCTGGGATCAATTTGAAACATTTTCAAAGTCTGAGGCAAAGAAAAGAGAGAGAGAGAGAGAGAGAGAAATAAAATGATATAAACCCATCCTAATATTGTGTTAATGTACATATAACTGTTTATTGTGTTTTGTCTGATGCTTTGGCAACATTGTTATTGAAACATTCATGCCAATAAAGCCCCTTGAATTGAATTGAATTGAAATGAAATGAATTGAACTGAGAGAGAGAGAAACCATCCGGCCCAACCAAATCATCTGCAGACAAAAAGAGAAATACATCACCTAAGAAACTACTAAACATCAAAGCAAAATGGATTGTTACTTAGCCCTAAACCGGCAGTACACAGTAGCTGAATACTCGAGAACCATATGTGACCATAGACTCAGAAAGACTCTGAGCAGGTACAGACTGAGTGGCCACACACAGACCTGGCTGCTCTGTCCACAGAGACGGGTGGAGACAGAGCAACACTTCCTGCTTCAACGTAGCACATATACAGACATTAAAACAGAGTTCTTTAGGAAAATGAAATGGAAACGCACCGTAGAAGCAGCGAGGTATGTGTCACAGCCTAAGAAACAACCAGCACAACAACACATGACATCTGTAGTTCACCTCCTCACAGTTTACTCTGCCTTCTCATTTAGTCCTCTACTTCATGTGTTTCTCATGTCTTGTTTGTTTGTCTTTGTTTACTTCCTTACATTTGACACTATTGTTTTTCTGACATTCAGAGAGCTCTGTCACCACCTTGAAATTCATCCCTTGAATAATCACGTTGCCTCCCTCTCCTCCTTGGCCCACAGGCTCTACTCTATAGTTTTACTCACATCACTTTTATAGACCTTTATTTTTTTGTTATAACATGCATCAGTCTTGGGGACAGTACATGTTTTGTGATGACATTGCTGGCTTTTCACCTCATTTTTTGTTTGTTTTATATTAACAAGGAGCGGTATGCAAAAGGTTTAGCTGGTCATCTTGCTTAATATCAAATTGATCCACTTTGATATTGATGCAGCGGATTGGATTTATGCATCCCTACTAAATAGGATTGTTAAGGATTTGTATTAAATAATTGGTTTTGATACTGGACTAGGATGTGATAAATGTAAACTGCTTTGGCATCTTCATGCCAAGTCCAAGCCATGGCAGTTTAAAACATTTGATAAGTATATCGTTTTTTTTGTTAATACTGCGTCCCACGTTGGGCGCCCTGGTTTATATTATTTAAAAAATGGGAATTTATAATTCAGTGGAACTTGCAAATCTTACTTGTTATAAATAAAATAAATGTCCTAAATATGCTAATAGTTAGGAAGAGTTATCTCCCGCAGGCCCGTGTTTACCCAAGTGGTACTCCTTGCTTGGGCATGTGTTGTTTTGAGTAGTTTGTGGATCTTGCTTTTGACGGAAATGGAATGGGAGGATGAAGGGGAGAGACTCTCTGAGGCATTTCCTCTCCATCCGCTTTTGAAACTGATGATAGAAACAGATCCTGGACGCCACCCTGAGTCTCTTATCCAGGATTGTTTGTAAGGAAGTGGTCATTATGCCCTGACTTGACCATTGAACCCCCACTGCTCCTATGATTAGGACTCTAGAGTCGCTACTCGCTCCGAAGCTAATCGCGTCACTCTCTCACTTTCTCCCTCGCTCTATCACACACTCCCCACACACACACACACACACATATGCCGGCTCGACGCACACACCAAGTATAAACATCAGGCCACTTACGTAGGCTACGGCGAAAGCTCTGCGTGGGGCCTCCGCAGAACCAGAAATCAAGCTTTATCCTGGCCCCTTCTCACCGTTTTCTATTTCCTCTCTTTTCTTTCTAATGCCCCCTTTCACTCACCCACTGTCCTTTCATGTTGCATTTTGTGACTCATCTGAAAGCATTGAACTCACTTCCTGTTTGCCGTTTCCTGCCCTGTAAAGTGCCTGTTTGTCTTTTACTTGTCTTTCTTTAGGAGTGAATCGACATGGCACACTCAGTGTGTCTTCCTTTCTCTGTTCAAGTCACCCATATCTCCTCTTTCTCCTTTTTATGACTCATACCTTTTCACCATGCTTTTATTGTGCCTTTTATCATGTCTTTCCATCTTGTGTTCCTTCTCTGAAAGCTTTTGCTACACCCATATTAGTTGTATATCTTACCTCATCTTTGCAGCCTAATGTCATTTTTACCCCACCACCTCCGTTCTCTCTTCCTTTACAGGTGGGTGGAGCAGCTGTTTTGGGCGTAGGAGTCTGGACTCTGGTGGAGAAAAGTGACTACTTGAGTCTGCTGGCCTCCAGCACTTTTGCTGTGTCGGCATATATCCTCATCCTGGCCGGCGGCCTGGTGGTGGTTACGGGCTTCTTGGGGTGTTGTGCTGTCATCCGAGAGCAGAAGAGCTGTCTGTCCACGGTGAGACCGGGGACCCATGGAGGGGGGTTTGACTGAGGTTGTTGTAAATGGTATGTTATGTACATGTGATGACGGAATGTGAATTTTGACAGATTTGCAATAGTGCTTATTTAAAATCTCTACATTTTGGATGCCTTTACAGAAATATTATTTTGTTTGCACATATATTTGCATTTACAAGTAACTATTTAAGATATGTCATCAAAAATGCAAAGCAGAGTCGTTTACTCTAAAATGCTTAGGTGCAGGTAACAGTTATTTCTTAAATACCCTGGAGAAAGTAGCTGCACTGCAACTGAACAGTGGCCAGCAACAGAAGACTGCAGTTTTACTGGGCAGCAGCTTTTATAATTATTTATAATGCAGGGTTCTGCTGCACTGCTAGCAAAACATGGACAAGTTTGTGTGAGGACTGCCAAGTAAACATAAAGCAGACGATGAAGCCACACCAAACAACTTCCAGAACAAAGACAAAAAAATATGTAGTGCCAGGGCGCGGGACTGATATTTACTACACTTACTCACTCATTTACTCACACTACACTAAATATCAAATTTAAGTATATAATTAATACATCTCTGTAGTGCAGACTCTGTACTACACACTACACTAAATATTAAATTTAAATAATTAATAAATAACCAGCTTTTCAAAATAACAGTTGCAATGTCGTTTAAACAAGAGAAGAAAGCCTCACTGATGTCAAGAACAGGACAGAGAAACATATATAAATGTTCTCTGCCTGCCGTATGCCAACGCTCCGGTAAGTCCACTCACCCCGTCTCTGCCCGGGCATGCCCCAGCTGCCTCACATTTGTTGACAAACTCCGACGCACACGCAACGGTGAAATGGCGATTTATCCCTTTAAATGTGAATAAATGACAGTTACACTCACCACCAGCAAATGCTCTTTCCGTTGTGATTGGTGGTATCTTTACAACTCGCCTGTGTTGATGCGACTTGCGGTTATATATATGTGTGTGTGTGTGTGTGTATATATATATATATATATATATATATATATATATATATATATATATATAAAAAAATTTTTTTTTGAAGACTCAGTTAAGGCGGCATGCGCGTGTTGTTAAGGCGGGCCGCCTAAACTGCAAAGTGCTGCGGGAAACCCTGGTAATAATGTCTGCTCTAAACACGCCACACAGCTGACATGCTCACGCAACGCAGCCAGTGTGTAGCCGGCCTTAGTCGCAAATGCAAGTGATGATCGACAGTTCAATCTAAGGAGCCTGATTCGACTACCAATTGTTGTCTCACCTCTGCACAACTACTACTACATAACCACTATGCAACAACATAAAATACATTCTCTCCCTGGTCTGTCTCTGGATGCTGACAAATGGCTCTGACAGGGACCTCATTATTTTACAGAGACAGGGCCCAGTGTGAGAGAGGCAGGCGGGAGGTTAACGGTCACTGCCGCAGGACTATTTATAGGTCTATCTAAAAAGGTAGATGTGTAGAGGATTCAGAGTCTGTGTTGCATTTTGGTTGAATACCAACTGTATTGATGTGGTATTTATAGAGGTTGAGTGATGTGTGTGTGTGTGTGTGTGTGTGTGTGTGTGTGTGTGTGTGTGTGTGTGCATGCGTGTGTGTAAAAAGCGGTGAAGTTAGCATTTTGTGTGGGCAGCAGGCACACAGAGACTGAAGTGTTTTTTGAAATCTTGTAACCAAGAGATACCGAGCAGGCTGTGTTTCTGCCTGACATGATAACTGCAAAACAGAAGCCAACATTTGCTAAAGTGTCTTTATATATTAATACAGTGAGATTATTTTCCCCCTGCGGCTGTTTGTTTTAGACAGTAGTTTGCCATCACTTGGTTTCCGAAGTCTAAGTTTCCTGTGTGTCAGAGCGCCCTGAATGTGCAGGCAATCTGTTTGCTACACAGTTTATACATAACAATGTTCTGCGTTTCAGGACATACAATAGTGCTTCCACTATAAAGCTAACAACTAGAGCCATCATGTTTATTTTTCATTGACATTTTAGTTTTTAGCTGCTGAGGTATTGTTCTTTGGTTTTAGTTAATTACACCAATCTGATGTCTGATCCATTATCTTCCTTGTTTTCCCAAGCAATACTGTGGTGGATTCATATTTAAATCACCTTGACTTAGTTTTAGTTGGGATGGTGTTTTGAAGTTAATTATGATACATAATATAACTTGTTTCAAGCAGCATGCGGAGCTCTTTAAAAGATGCCCAAGAGAAATCTGATTCTACAGCCTGTTAAATTGATTTCTGGGTTGTCTCTTTTTGTGCATCATTGCCATCTGTGTTAGCAGTGACAGATGCAGCACAATGACAGTTGATGGAAGTCTTTATTGAACCGTCACGAGTGCGAGCAACTTTCTTAAATGAGTTAGTTCAGCAAGTGACTGTTTTGATGACCATGAAGCTGAAATGTCTGGATTAAGGTGACTTCTTTTGCCTAATTTATTGAATTGCTTCCTCCTGTGCTCTCTCTCTGTCCTGTTTGTCATTGACAGTATTTCTTCTGCCTCCTGTTTATCTTCTTGATTGAACTGGTGGCTGGAGTACTGGCTTATGTCTATTACCAGAGGGTAAGTCAAAATGTTCTAATATTTTAGGTAGCCAATATAATATAAGATGCACACAGGCATTGAGGGGGTTTTGCTGAGAGAATGTTTTAATTGTTTTTTAAGTTTGAGTGCTACAGATTGTGTGGGCCCTCTGGCTGTGTGTTGACGGGCTCTTTCTGCAAAATACTTAAAGCTCTGCAGTGAAACTCCTTAAACAGTGTTGTAAAATAGAGACTGAAAATGCTACTAAGAGTTTTTATTACCTTTGTTACCTCTTACCATCTCAGAATAGGCCATCTGAGATTTTTGATGACTAAGTTCAGAAACTGAACAGTTGCTATGTAGGGCCACAGACTCCGGGGCATCATTATATGCTTTGAGGATGTTGGCAATGCCATGTGCCTAGTAATTAATCAATATGGATACCCCCATTTGTTTGCTGTGTTGTCTTGGCTCGTGGAACCCCTTGATGTAAGTGCAGTCAACTGACTTTATTTCTCGTTTTTTCATCATTTATTCCCTAGTTGTCTTTTTTTCCAAGGACACGGATGATGATGAGTCGCTGGCGAAACTACATTAGATCTTTTAGCATTGCTTTTTTTTGCTGCTCTTTCTTTTATATGTGTATGTGGTTTGTCACTGTTTTCCACCTCCACTGAGCATAATGTTCAGTGTCTGGAGTTTATCTAACACAGAGTTCTGAGGATCTTTAAAGTGCTCATATTATGCTCATTTTAGGTTCATAATTGTATTTTGAGGTTGTACCAGAATAGGTTTACATAGTTTAATTTTCAAAAAAACAACATATTTTTGTTGTACTGCACATTGCTGCAGCTCCTCTTTTCACCCTGTGTGTTGAGCTCTCTGTTTTAGCTACAGAGTGAGGCATCGCACTTCTATCCCATCTTTGTTGGGAGGCGCACATGCGCAGTAGCTAGGTAAGGATCACATCAGCTAGCTGTTTGTTTCTACAACTTCAGTCAGTACAAGGCAGGATTAGCCGGGAGACTTTTCCTAAACGAGGGCACACTTCCAACTTTGGGTGGAATACCTGCAGAACAGGGACATGTAAGTAGTAGTAGTTCTTTTGTAGATTATGGTGAACTAGTGTGTGTTGTAGCAGTGTTTTGCCATTGAGAATGAGTTAGCATGCTAGCATGCTACGGTTAGCCACCTCGTCTTGGCTACTGATGTAGAAAGCCGTGCAGGTTTTGAACAGCTCACCCGGAGACTGAAGGCAGAAGACATCCAGAAACCCGTATCTCACTCAAAACAGCATGGATGGGTTTTTTCCAAGTTTGTATGTGTGTGGAAGCACCAGAGACACAAAATAACACCCCAAATCCCAGAAAAAAAGTGATTTTTTTTTTTATTTTTTTCATAATATGTGCACGTTAACTCACAAACATCTGCCTGTCATTCAGCTAGGACTGCAAAGAGCACCATGCTATCTGAAAGCTCAGAGATTTATTATAATGGAAAAGGGTTCAGCACAGGATAGAATCACTTTAGAGATAATAAAGGGCTTTCATTCTCTCTCTCTCTTGTTGTCTCTCCTGTGTGCGTGTATACATACACACACACACACACACACACACACACACACATACACACACATCAAAGGCTGTGTTTAAAGTCTCTTTTTTGCAATGTATTTTTCATCTGACTTTTCAATTGCAGCTCTCACAAATGCATGGGAATTGCTACCTGTCTATCTTGTCTTAATCCACCCCCTCTCTCACTTTTGTCAAGCTGATCATTTCAACACTCTCATCTTTGAAATGTCTTTGCTCCTGCACATTTTTGCATTTGATGTTTTCCATGTGTAATAAATAAGTTGTTTGTGTCTGCTGTCTGTCTCTTTCTTCCTCATTTCCAGCTGAGTGAGGAGCTGAAGCAGCATCTCAACCAGACTATGAAAGATAACTACGCCCAGCCAGGGAAGGAGGCCATCACATTAGCTGTGGACAGACTACAACAGGACGTATGGACTGTATTTACAAAAGCTTCTGAGGCGTTGTTTTGTTGTTGTTGGTTTATGTGAGATTATATGCTACACTTTTCTTCAGCTAGCATACATAGTACGTATAGTCACACTTTGTTATAAATGTGTTTTTCATGACTCAGTCTGCAGCTAGCATATACGAAGTAGTTTTAAATGATGCTGAAAATTCAGAAGAAGAAATTGCTCATAGCTCTGTGTTATCCTTTGGGGTTTGCTCAATGTATTGCTCCCAAAATGACTAGTGAAATACCCAGAGCTAAAGTCATTTTGTCCAAATCCCTGCAAGGAAAGTAAACCACTCCCTTCAGTTGCAGGAAGTTTATAGAATAATGATTTGAGCCAAACAAGTATATCAAAGAAGATGGGCTTTTCTAACAGTGTGTGACATCATGAAACCAAACCTTTTGCTTTCCTCTCTCTGCCTCTCCAGTTCAAGTGCTGTGGCAGCAACAACTCCCATGATTGGATGGTGAGTGTGTACATTTCATCAAAGCAGGCCGAAGACAGGGTGGTCCCTGACAGCTGCTGTAAGACTATCACCCTTCACTGTGGCAAGAGAGACCACCCCTCCAACATCTACAAGGTGGAGGTTAGTGCACTACACACTTCTGGGGGGGGTTAGCTTTAAAGCTTTAAATGCCGTGACTTGGCAGCGTTGCATTTCCCCCGACTCATTTCCTGGTTCTACTTCTCCATAAACAACCTGAAATCAAGGAGAGGGTTAACTTTTCCTGCCATGTCCCACCATGGTCAGAAAACACAGGGGAGACACTTTGTTTCTCTCACTAGGACTCTAGAGTCGCTACTCGCTCCGAAGCTAATCGTCGTCACTCTCTCACTTTCTCCCTCGCTCTATCACCCACTCCCCACACACACACACACACAGACACACACACACACATGACGGCTCGACGCACACACCAACGCACAAGTATAAGCTTCAGGCCACTTACGTAGGCTACGGCGAAAGCTCTGCGTGGAGCCTCCTCAGAACCATAAATCACGTTGCATTTATGGAATTCTCTATTGATTGACAAATATATTCACTGGGCAATGCTTGCTGCCATAAGACTATCACAAGAGTACTTTTGAGATTTTCCAATGTACTGATATTTCCCTACTTGAACTAAAATAGTTACAGAAACAGAGAAAACACTGTAGTTTGATGCTTTTCTCTGATAAAAGCCTCTGAGCCGCCGAGTTATCCCCCTGCTAGCGTTAGCACCCAACAGGCTTAAACAGGGCAAGTTTTAAACGTGTTTTTAGCCTCTAATCTGCTCGAAATGTCATTATAAGTGCCTACCGATGTGCAGTGATTCCTTCCGAGGGAACACAGCAAATTTGACTGGAATATTGGATTGTATGAGTTTGACAATCGACTAGTGTGGACTTGACCGGAAAACAGGAAATTAACAGAGGTATGTGCACTGGCTGGATTAACACAACTTTTATGCCTTTCTGTCACATGTACTGCAGTCACATTCGCTGTGTTCCCTCGGAAGGAATCACTGCACATGGGTAGGCACTTGTAATGACATTTCAAACATGTTTAGAGGCTTAAAACACGTTTAAAACTTGCCCTGTTTAAGCCTGTTGGGTGCTAACGCTAGCAGGAGGATAACACGGTGTAGGCAGCACCGATTGTTTTCGTTTTTTTGCTACTGCCAGCACTCCAAATTTCCAAACAACAGAGCTATCTGTTGAAATTGACCGGAATTCTCCTTTTAATACTGTAGCTATTTGTACAGGGGTGTTTATTATCTATTAAATTATTTTAACTTTCAGCCTTTGACTTTGCAGGGTGGTTGCATCACGAAGCTGGAGCAGTTTCTAGCCGAACACCTCTTGATCATTGGTGCTGTGGGAATAGGAGTGGCTTGTCTGCAGGCAAGTAAAATATGATATGTACGTAGTTCAGATAGTTGTTGGAGAACAAGTATACAATTCAGTCTTCAGTCTTCGTCCTGAACAAACTGTGCTGTATATAAGCCCAATTATTATTTTAGCAAAAAGTATATCCTGCTTTTATCTCTGTGTATGAATGCTGCCCTTTGTTTAAAAAAAAGAAAAAAAAAAAGAAAAAAAAAACCCAGTCGGATGGGTTTTAGTCTTCTCATCATTGAAAATATACCATCACAGGTCAACAACCTCTAAATGGACATTTCTTTTCATCTCACTCGAGTCTCTCAGTCATCATTATCTGATTTTTGTCCCAGCCCGAGATGGACGCAAGCTTTTAAGCCACACAGAGGCCAAGGAGGCATACAGGGTTGCTTTTTTTTCTATAATTCTGTGCTGGCTGAGAGTCCACTTGTAGCTCTGTACCATCTCTTTGTAAATTAACTTGAGGGAAACTTGAGACCAAACAAACCTGCATTGATTCTTTCCAGTGGTCTTTGTATGACTGATATGCCCTTCAAATATCTACCATTTTACATGCTGTTCTCGGGCTGAAGAGTTTTAATCAGGAAAACGGTAACTGAGAATGAGGCCAGACGTGCTGCTGACATAAGGCCAGAACTTCTCTACTGTAACAATAGAGGCTTGCAACAGCAAAAGCGGAGAGATCACCATTCTTTGACAAAAACATTTAAAAATAAAGCTGTAAAGATCGTTTTTCGTCCCTAAAAGATCTGAGGGGATTATGCTGAACATATAGATGAGGTACTAAATATATATAAAACACACCTGAGGAAATGGATGTAAAAGCCAAAGTGCTATGTGAGCCTGTGTAGTGTGATTTAACACGTTTCAATCCAAGCATGTTTGCTTTCCTTTCATACTGTAGGCTTACTGTACGTCTTGTCTTTGTCAACTGTTTTAGTCTGTCTTAATGTTGGTACACTTCCCTGCCTCTAGAACCTGTCAGACTGACTGAAATAATGTAGATTTGTTGAGATTCGTGTTAATTCAGACTAGCTGTAGTTTGTTTTGTCAATTTACACGTGTGTCTTGTGTACAACACTAACATGTCTATGGTGAATTGTACTGTATGTTTTTATCTCCGTGTGTGTGTGTGTGTGTGTGTGTGTGTGTGTGTGTGGTGTCACTGTAGCTGGCTGGGGCTTTCTTGACAGCCTGCTTTATCTATCTACTCTATAAAGAAGAGGAAGAGAACTTCGGTACATTGTGATTTAGCCCTAGAGCAACTTTGTGGTTTAATCAACTGGAGAGACAAGGTTGGAAGGCATTGTGGAAATTTGATATCTAACTGCATGTTTGTCCTTGTGTGTTTGTCCGCTCTGTGTTAAATGTGAAATATCTGGGCTACGTGTATAACAAATGAACGTATTTATGTTCTTACATGGTCTTTTGCTGAGCGTGATGCATGCAGCTGCCTGGCTTTGGCTGTACTTTGCAGATTGTTGCTCTGTATATTGTGATAATGGGCTGTTGTGGCTGATAAAGGTCAAACGCATCATGAGAATGGTTTGATTAATTAATTAAACTGCTTTTGCACAATGAATGTAATTAGCTAGAGTCATGTTCTGTATCTTAAAACAGAAGTGCCTCATTCCCTAAAGTACCAGCGCTCACAAGAAAAGACAAAACGCCTACTGTACTTGCTGTACATTTCTGTTTGCAGTTTAACTTCAAATTGAAACCTTATTACCTTATAGCTTCACTATATTTTAATAATAAGATGGTAACAAGTCGTGGGATGGATTTGGTATGCAATTTTTAGATGATTCTAATTTATTCTGATAGTTACAAAAGTTGGTAGCAGGAGTATTTACCTTACCTCAATTTGCTGTTTCTTTTTTTAAATTCAGACACCTACAGTACTAGTACATCATCATTCAAGAAAAGCGTGAGTGTTGTTGCTATAGTTACTTGCGATGTAAAATAGATTAGGCTGTCATGAACATTGAGTTACTTTAATAGTGATTCGGAATGACTGTAACTCTGTTTGGGGTTCCCAGATAAGATTTTTAACAAACACCTGCCATTCAACACTTTACACTGTTACTTTAATTGCTTTGTTGTATCAATATCCACTTTCTTCTGAAATTAGGCTTCAACAAAACAAAAAAGTAGAGGGACTGTTTTTTTCACTTTTTCCTTTCATGGCATGGTTCTCTGAGCCAAAATATCACGCTTCTATATTCCATTACTGGTAGTGGTGGAGAAGTGGGAAACAAAAATCAGAAACTTGGCTGAAGAGAGATTGTGATATTGTGACATTGTGTATTATTGACATTGTGAGTCAATAATACACTATGCTGACTCCCTCGATAAGGCTTTCTCAGAGGGCTTTTAGAGACTCTAAGATTGAATCTGGGCACTTGCCTGTTTATCCATCAAGCTTGGCAGGCCCAGTGGCTTCAGTCAATATCGGTTCCTGCTGTTCTTCCTTTTATTTTTGGACCATTTCTATAGTATAGTGATTCTGTAAGTCATGTCTCGTTGATTCTTCAAAGTACTGCGTACACCTGTGTCTTTAGCCCGATGCCAAGAGATTACAGCATCGCATCATGTCTTTATAAACGTAGAAACCTGCACATGAATTTTTAACTTAATTATGTAATCAGACAAATTGTTGGACACAATCCTTTCAACGATTATTTTTATAGTCGATTCATCTTTTGATTATTTTCTCGATTCATCGATTAGTTGTTTGGTCTATAAAATGTCAGAAAATGGTGGAAAATGTCGATCAGTGTTTCCCAAAAGCCCAAGATGACGTCCTCAAATGACTTGTTTTGTCCACAACTCAAAGATATTCAGTTTACTGTCACAGAGGAGAGAAGAAACTAGACAATATTCACATTTAAGAAGCTGGAATCAAAGAATTTTTACTTTTGTCTTAAAAAATTACTCAAACTGACTAATCGATTATCAAAATTGATTAATTTAAAAGTTGACAACTTATCGATTCATCTTTGCAGCTCTACATTCCTTTTTTAGCCATTACAATGTTACTTTAGATTGCTTTGAATAATCGTCAGTCTAAGCCCAAATTTAATAGTATTCATGTACAGTAGTAGTGTTATTTGTGATGAATATTTGTGCATAAATCTTCTTGTTGACCCCACCCCCAACGCGTTATCTCATATCTGCTTGTGCAAGCCTGTGCACACACATGCTTCTTGCTGCAATAATGGCTGCTTGACTCCTGCCATCCCCATAGTAACCAGCTACATACCTTCCAGCAGGTCTCTAATCCCCATCACCTTTAACCCCTCTCTATCCCCACAGTCAATAGCATTCCAGCTTCCTGCAGTCTCCCGTGGTGCCATGGAGCAGCACTTTTTGACCTACCACTTCCTGTTTTCAGGTCTGTGGCATGGTGTTCACCAGCTGCTTGTACAAAAGGATCAAGATGGACCCTTACTGAGCACGCCAGGCCCCCCAACACACCATCCTCAACAGGCAGATGGAACAATGACCTGCTGACACCTTAACTTCAACCTCTGAATCTTGAACTCTGACCTGGTGATCGAAGCCAAGTGCACAGACACGTTCCAGGTCACCCAGATTGCAGACCAACCAGGCTGATTTGTGGTTCCTCTTGTACAGTATTGTACTCGCGTTACAAAGTAGTTTGATCCAGGCTCATACATTTCTGGTACCTGACTCTGATCTCGGCCTACTGGAACATGTCTGTTTGCGTCATTGCCTTGGCTTGGATGCATGCTTTAGTTTGAGCAGGACAAAAGAAAGGGACGTGCATAGTCATAATGCATCCTACTCTGTTTAGCTAATGATGATCCAAATTGATTCATCATGTTTTCACTGTGCAGAGAGACAGGTCATTTTTGGTTTGGTTGTATATTATGTAAACACAATGTGCCTCTTTCACCCTTCTGCTGGTAAATGATTATGTATTAATTCTGTGCCTGAAATCTTAAAGGGAGCTGACAAAGCACTGATAAGCGGCAGCAAATGAAATCTAGTTTACTATCTTTTATATTTGTAGTTATGTCTATATTCCTGAAAATAGCAGCACTGAATGTTGAACTGTAGGGTAGTTATTACAATTAAGTGTATGGCTACAAACATGAAGACATTCTCAGACGGTCTAATAATTAAAGGAAAAAGTGAAATCCCTTTTCTTAAATGGTTGTCCGATCCCTGAATTTATAACTCCACCTAGTGGTTGGCACTGGTCATATACTATACTGTGTAATATTTAAACTACAGTACATGCCATACTTTAGAATTTTGCAGTACATCAAAATCAGCTATTTATCTTAATGCGTGACACTCAAGATGATTATACATGTCAGATGGATATAACATTAACAAACATTGCCTTCTGTGAATATTAGACATATTTATATCCGTTCCTTGACACACTGAGGTTTCATTATCTACAGTGAAGAAGATGAAGCTTTGTAAGGAGAGCTTAAGCATGGACGATGTTGTTGCACTGCCTAATCTATCACTTGCCACCACTTTTCCTGTAGCTATTACTCGTGGAACAATGAGTGGCCACTCTACTGCAGAGGTGCTAAGACTTGTCTTAGCTGTGTGGATTATAAAGTAAGAGAAATACATACTCTGTGGATATAGTTGTTTCTGTTTCGAAGATCAAAAAGTTAAATATCTGTTTGACATTTTTTATATCGTTTGCAATAATACAACACCATTGCCAAGACTCTTATAAAGTGATCTCCTTGGATTTGTGTTTGTTTTTGCCACCCCTGATTGACTTACAAATGAAGGGTGCTAATGTATGTAGATGGTTGTTTATGAGATGATGATATATGACATTGGCATGTGCTCCATCTACTGACTGTGCTTTTCAAAATATTGATATGAAACACATAAATAAATGTTTAAATACGGCATTGCATTGTGTTAATGAAAGACAAATATTTAAGAGTTGTTTTAGACCGTCAGCTATGATGCCGTGATTGTTGTTTGTTTGGCAGTGCTCTAGTTGATGAGATTATGATCATGGTGGCATTATGTCAAGTTCAGTCAGTTTATTTCCCTGAGAAAGAATCATATGTTTGTCCCAGAGGGCTGGAGAATGTATGCAGACTATGAAATTTCTCCATGGACTCAAATATTTTAGGGTTCTGTCAGCTGGAGTAGTTAACCACTAGAGGGAGACAAAGATCTTCTGTTTGCAGTAGATACAGGATTGTAATCCAATGTCATGTTAACATTCGTACCGTTTTGTTAAAACTGAGCCACTTTGGTCCCACCCGATGCTCAAAGTTGCATTCCCTAATAGCAAAGGATACTCTTAACCTGATTGTCTTGTAGTGTCATGTTTGTAAAGATTCAATCTCTTCTCTGGGCCTTATAGAGACATGCCAAATTAGAACAAACATGCCATTTGCATGTGTCCTGTTGTGTTTTGAAACCGTGAGGGTCAAATTGATTCATACTAAAAATGATTCACTCTATTTTTTCATAAACGGTGGCTTCTTATTACACCCATATCAAATCCAGTTTGCTTTTTTAAATGGTCGTGTACAATAATGTACCAACAGTAAGCTGTGGCGTTCAAGATAATGTAAGCTGGAGTGAGATCTCAGGTTGAGATTGGTTACATTATCATGAAGTGTGTGGGCTACAGTAAGAGAACATTGTTACTTGTGGGGTCTCCCACAATTCCACATTGGAAAATCTTGTAGTGTTGCCAGTTTAAACCACATGTATTCATTATGCAGAGCTAGTGCAGTTTAGTGTGGTTTTAGAGTGTTGTAGAAGCAAAGTCTCCATATATTAAACACTATGCCATGCACATAGATTTTTCCGTGCATCATTGTGTGTGCAATATTGTTGCCATATGACCTAACTATTTGTCATTGAAGCACGACTTTCCCCTATTTCTTTGGTTCCGCGCAGCTCCAGATTACTTACAAGACGCTGTCAGTTCAGAGCGATCTATCATTGTCACCCATTTAGGAAAAAGGGCAAAAAGTTTTAAGAGTTTGGATGTTCTCCAACAGTGTGGCTTCAGTGAGCCCATAGAGTCTGTCAGTCCCTTTGTCTTCATCAGCTATAGGAGGATGGCTCTCATTTCCTGCATATGTCACACACACATACTGCCATGCAGAAAAAGGGCACACTGATACTGACACACACAACTCCGAGGTTGCACACATTAGCATGCGGTTTACACCCTTTGCCAGAAGAGACCCATGAGGGAAAATTAGAAGCAGCTGGAGATTCACCACTCCCATGTGTTGAGGCCTCTTTGTGTCACAAGCGCATACACATACACACATTCTTACACCATCCATCCTCATCACATTGTAGCTGTAGGGGCAACATCACAATGGGGACAGCTCAAGAAGTTACCTAAGAACACATGTTGCAATATCATTTTACTGTTGACTGTGAATATGTGTTTGCAATGTGCAGAGATTAAGTATAATGCAAGCAAATCATTCTAGGAGTGAGCAAAAACAAAATGTACGGATACCATCTTTAAATTCTAAATTAATGCATTCAATTGTGTACAGTTCTGTGTATTTTTCCCTTGCATGTGAGCGTGCTGTCACACACTTGATTTATGTGTTTTTTTGTGTCTGTAAGGCGTTTGTTGAGCTCTCGTAAAACGTATTCTGGCTTCTACACAGCTATTGTCTCAGTAAGTGCACCTGTGTTCAATATGTGCAGAAAAACTTAAGGCCTTAGTTGTGGTGATCGAATAGTGCGGTGCCTTGAGCATAATAGATGTGTGGGAAAGGACTTCTGTAACACGTTTTGCGCTGAACGTAACAAGCCTGAAGTTACACAAGTCTGGTTAAGGAGTCCTTGTGTTTGCGTGGTTCTTAAAACCACCTCTGTGTGCATGTCTGTATTAAGTTCACGAAGACAATACGTTTCTTGTCCTGAACTGAAACTAGGATTACGTCAGTGTCTGAAGATTGGCTCTTTGTCTGGCCATTGTAGTTAACTAGACTTGCCTGAAGCCATGTCACCATGCAGACAAAATAATGTCAACAGTTTGTGGTGAAGGACTTTTGAAGTTAAGTCCGTCACAATTACAGACACTGCTACAAAGATGGGTCAGATTAGGTTGAATATCGGTTAGCATTTGTCCGCCAATAAAAAGATCTGGAAATGGACTTCAAAGCAACATGACAATTAAACAGGGTCCAAAAGACTAAATTATAGGCTCAATGAGCTTTACACAAACTGCAGGTGCATGAACTTACCTTCACATAAACACCTTTTTACCTGTCCAGTGTTGCCAATGTTTCTAAATCTACGTTGACCTTCTTACTCTGACTCACCTTTTCAATGAGAATGTCAGGCCTGCAACACATTGCAGTAGCTCCGGCCGTAAATGTGTTTGACAGATTTCTAAAGTAATCAAAGTCGTAGGGAAGGAGATGGCGTGTGTAGATAACTTCAGCCCTGGATGTCGTGGCTTAGGAGTCTGAAGACCACCATGCTAACACAAATCGAAAAATGATCCGTCCTTATTGAGTAAAAATACTTTTATTTGTCATTTAGAAATGAGTATCTGTGCTAACATAGACAGCCGCTACTTCCAAGCATGTATGTTTTATTCCAAATTAAATATTGTATAACTTAGTTCTTATCTTCCTCTATTATTATTCATGTTATTCATGGTGTTTTTGTAACAGTGCAATTTCCCCTTTGGGATTAATAAAGTACTCCTCTAACCATCCACGTGCAGTATATGTGAAGGTGCCTTTGGCTGCAAAGGTCTCACACACTAAATCAACAGGAAATCCCTTAACTTCTCCCTGGAAATACAACATCAACACTTATTTTCCAGAACAAGTTTAGGTTTTAGTAGTTACTTTCTTCCTATGTGCGTCTTGGTAGTGGTTCATGTTTAACTTGTAGTCTTAAAGCAGTGTTTCCCAACCTGGGGGTCGGGACCTAAGAGGTTGCAAGATGAATCTAAGGGGTCGCGAAATGATTAACAGAAAAACACATTTGTGCTACACAAAACTATGTTAATGTTGTTTGGGAATTGCTGGATAGATTTACATCTTGAGGTCCAGATAAAACAATGTAAAACTGTTGTTGAAATGGCCACCATGCATGTACATAATGCAGTCTGGGACTTGGGGTCACAAGACAAAGCTTCACTTTAAGGGGTCGACAAGCCAAAAATGGCACCTAGCATAAACCTAACTTTTGGCTGTATATATTAAATGTCCCCTCTAAAACGTATGGGTGATGTCACACTATGTCCATATAGTCTGGAAGGAAGACATGGCAGCTTTAGGCTTTATGGTTTGTACTGACGGCTATCTACGTTTTAGTATATGAGTGCTTACCCCAGACGCTAAATGTTTCTCACTGGCTTCCCAGTACCCCCATAGTTGAGAAAGCTGTGGTTTCTGAGGTGTGTGTGTGTGTGTGTGTGTGAGAGAGAGAGAGAGAGAGAGAGAGAGAGAGAGGGAGGGAGGAAGGGTCTTTGTCCATGGGAGAATGAGTTTAGATGGAAACAAACTTCAGAAAGTGTTTCAAGACAGCGTTTCAAAAGCCCGCTGTCTGATAATGATGATGAGCGTCGTGTTGATGAGGGTGTTGATTGATACCAAACAGATGGTGGGGTGGTCGCAAGGTTACTCAACTACATTGTGATGTATTGCAGTTCCAGCACAGGTACCATAGTGGTACCTGGTGAAAGTGATAAAGCGGTGTAGAAGTGGAAATGCGGGGGCCGATGCCAGTGTCCGTGCCCTCTCACTGAAATGTCCCGCGATATGAATATAAAGTCAGAGTTATGTTCTATTGTATACTTGACCAGCATCAGCCACTTTGATAAATACTGACAGTTAAATGATCATGCTTACATAATCTAGGTTTGTGTATCAGTGTGTTTGTGTAACACCCATAGATTGTTGTGATTTGTGGTATGTGATCAGATTTGCTTACATTACAGTTGGACTTGACAGCTTTGTTTCCCAGCGTGGGTTAAAAAGTTGGCTCAAAAGATTTGGGTTCAAAGTGATGGATGTTGTGTTGCTTATATGTGGTGAAGCGGGCCAACAGGGCTATGGAATTCCATGCTTCAAGTGAGTCAGGAGCGCTGTACTGCACTTGAACATGGCTCCGTCGGCATTCACTGATGGTGTTGTTACACTGTAATTTATATGGGCTGAGTGGTGCTTCTGTTTAAAGCGACGGTTGGAGTCTGTAAACTTTTACAAGCTGGCTGTAGTCTGTCTCTAAACCCTATGGATTGTTCAGTCAGTTGGTTAGCATACACAAAGATATACTCAGATTTATAGTGTTTAAAAAGGGGAAAAGCTATAACTAAACAGAATAAACTGCAACAATCTGTTTGCAAAAATACTATTTTATTACAAAAAAATGTATGTGTGCCATGTGTGTGTAGAAATCTGATGCACATGCGGTTTTGTGTTTGCGTGTGAGATGTCCATTGTCCACATGATATCAATAATATCTACCTTTCCGGTCAATGAGAAACATGACATGGCGGCTCTTCAGAAATGAAGAGCCCTGGCGTTGGTTTGAACACAGAGCTGTGAACCGGAAAGGATACAACTTGTATAAAAAAAGATTAGTCTGTCAACCTGTGTTTGTTTATGCTCCGAGGTGAATCGAAGAGGAAGAAGCGGATATGATATTTGGATGGGAAGTGTATTTATCATACACACAAAAAAAAAGGGGGGCACAGGAACCAAATAGCGTGAGAGGAAGTTTTGTGTTCTCCCTCTGAGATTGATGGCACGGAGGAGAGCATGGGAGCGACCTTGACTTGGTCGTGAGAATTGTGGCGAGCTCGGAGACAGAAACCGAGAAGGAGAGTTTGTAATCAGTAAACAGGCTCTTGAGTGCCCTTTAGGAAGTAAACACTTAGACATGAGGCGCTGTGCCATTACAGCGCATGGGATCGAGAGCCGAGATAGAAGCAATAAAGACAGATGGCAAATTGGTTCAAAGGGAGGAGAAAGATGTTTTGACTTTGAAAATCCATACAATTGAATGGATAATTTGGACTAAATGAGCACAGGCATCATACTGTGGTGTGCATTCTTTGTTTCAGAAAGCAGACTCATTTGCTGAATGGTGTTTTTGCATAACTGCAGGCAAGATTCCTGCTAAGTTTATCAATTGTATTGGATAGTATGCAGCCCATTTTTACTGAGGCAGGACTTTTTTTGTTGGTCTGGTCTCACTCTGATCATCATCAAAATCTCATATTAATTGCCTTTTAAGAAGGAATTTGCTGAATCTCTTTTGTCGCTCCCGTGATTACAGAGTTTCAGCTGGTAATATCAAGTATGTAGGAGCAGTAGCTAACAATGATTGGAATGTATTATATGTCCATGTCAGGAAATCATGTCCCGTAGTTTTAATTCCTGACAAATCTCCTAGTTTCACATTTTCAACATGTAAAGTCTTAGCCTATTACAACCCTAATGCAGCAATACAGAGGTTTCAAACATCCCTTCCAGCAATTTCTCTTCTTCAACTTCTCTAGCATCTGTCATCACTCATATCAGTTATTACTGCCTAAAAATTGTTTATTACTTTGCTAAAGTAAAGTCTTAAAATACCTCTGTTGCAGTCAGAAGAATGTAAACCAAGCGTAAGGATTTCCTCGTGCCGTGGCTCACCAGGAAATTATGTGTTTACAAAAACGAATATTCTAATTGACAGTTTCACAGCAGCAGTGCACTTGAGGTATTTATCTTAGCCTTGATATGAATATTATTTTGACATTGACGAAGCTGTTATGCAGGTTTGGAAACGTAAACATGTGCATGGTATTTCATGGGAGTGTGATACTGTTTATGCATGCGTCTCTTGAAGCATCAACCCTAATTTTGTTCTCTGCGGACAGAAAGGTGCGTGTCAGGCCTTAAGGTGTGCAGCTGTGGGAGCTTTACAGTATTTACATCTGGATATCCTTTTCAACACAGGCTAGGATGAAACGTGTCTCAATAAATCAGGATTTATCCAGTGAACATGATTTTAAATGTTGTAGTTGTCTGCCCTGGCGGCGGCTGCTGCGTCCCATCTGTGAAACACATCTGCAAATTAAGTGATTACAAGCTGATGTAATTTTATAAACAATGATAGCCTCGGGTTCAGGGTTTTTCATAGCACTCCTATAGAAAGAAATCTCCCCAGTATGCCTGTATGAAGAATAGCAGTACTGCATGATCTTAATACACTGCTGCTGAGCAGTCATGAGTTTTGGGTTTAAATCTTGCAAATGTGAATGAAATAAATCGGCACTGCCAACACTCTACTAGTGATCCTAAATCCACATTATTTGTCCTGCAAGTCCTTTCAGTCTAGGATTAAAGAGAGTGGTGGTTCTTTGTTCATATATTGCTCTGCAGCTGGTTTGTTAATTTAAAAACACCTTAGTTTATACGATTACATTTCCAGTCTTTACCAACTTTTTGATAGTTTAAAAAGCATGTACATTAGATAAATGACATGTAAAAAAAAAAAAAATCTGTACATAACTCCCTATCTTAGAGTCTCGCTTTCTTAAAGAAAAGGTCTGGTTTTCCCTCTCAGGTGATTTGAGTTCTAAGCTACATGGGCAAAAGACGTATTGGTGACAGTCTGAACTTTGTGTGGTTTGGTGTTCAGACAGTTCAGCAGACATTGGTAAGCAGTTTCTTTTCGTGTGGCAAGGAAAGTTTCACCAATACTGCGACCACAAATGTCTGTGTGTGTGTGTGTGTGTGTGTGTGTGTGTTTGTGTGTGTGTGTGTATATAACGGATACTCTGGATGACTCTAAAATGAGCATACCATTGCACAGACACACACTTCTTTTCCTCTGCCAGAATAGGATCTATGCTACATACAATATAGAGTTAAGACTGCCTCTGACACACATGCCTCACATTACTCCTGGCATCTTTCTTGCTTTACGTATATAGTGAGTTGTATGCGTTTTTGTGTGTGTGTGTGTGTGTGTGTGTCCTGGCTTTTTTTTTTTTACTTGTTTGCATGAAAAATGTACCCCATGAGAATCCAGTTCGGTTCTGTAGTACATAACACTAAAGAGCTGGCTAGAGTCAGCATTAAACATTAAAATAACAGGATTAGGATGCACAGTGCCTACATGTGATTCTCCTTTTATCCACCAGATGGACTCTGTGCTCTAAATGGCCATTTTGGCATTGAGCAGGCAAGCATCCCTTTCCAGATTCCCTCCGTGTTCGAAGTGTAAACCTTCAACTTGGACTGTGTGCTGGGGGCTGTGATGATGGTGTGCATCTCTGGAGAACATGTGAACCATCATCTTCAGCAATCGTCAGTAAAACAAAAACAGGCTTTTAACAAAACATTGTAAACCTCTGAAGAATTTAGGAACTCTTTGTTCCCTGTACTTATTTCTTATTCTTGCATTCTGAGTATTTATTTTGCGCGTTTATGGCGCTCAGAGAATGCTGTGTAGAAAATGGAAATAGTCATGTGGTTATGAATAAGTAATTGTGTGGTTTTTTTTTTTAAGGAACAAACAGAAACAGATGCAGGGGGCAAGTTCACATGGGCACTAAAACAATCACCATGGAGACCAGGATTTAAGTGTGCGTGTCTGTGTACTGGTAAGCATGTTCGTGTGCAGGCTCACGTTTGATGTTTCACAAAAGCTGACCCGACGTCTATTACAAAAGTGTCTCTCTGTGTAAGGACGAACATGCCTCCATTTGGCGAGCTAAATCAACCATGTCTGTCTCTGGCCAACTGGTGTTGTGTTGTGTGTGTGTGTGTGTGTGTGTGTGATGATAGAGGAACACTGGTGAGGAGAAAAACAGGGTAGGTGTTAGTGATCATCACACAAGCAAAGAAATGGGATGCAAAGGCAGAATTGTCTTTATGAATAGAAACAGCCTTCGCAAAAGCTCCCTTACTTACATCTTGCAATCAGAGTTCAAATTTTCACATTATAAACCGATTCTACTAAGTGATGATGCAGTAACAAGTCTCTTCGAGACACGTCTTAAGATACAATCAGGGAATCCTCTCGCAACAGAAAGGATCGCTTCTCCCAGACACTTATTGACGCGCTTCCATTTTAATACAATTTTACCACTGTGTGCCTCTTGAGACAAAGAGTGTCACTGGCTGCCGCAGATTTCTGCCAGTGCTCATTATGCAATCCTAAGCTTTGATAATTCCTCCAGTGCACCGTTTAATTAGAAACACATGGCCCTGAGATCGCAGAGGAGTACAGAGCTTCTAATGTCTATACAGCCTGCGCCATGAGTAATTGTTTCTCCTTCGCTAGTGCCGAGCCATTTTTTAACCTGCTGACAGCCAGCAAGCAGGAGGAGGAGAGGAGGAGGAATGAGAGGGAGATGGAGAGAAAAGAGGAGGGATATGAGATAAGAATGAATCCATATCTGGGTTTTTGTTGTTATTATTTGACTATAGTAGAACGTTAGGAAAGGAGTGAGGAGAAGTGAGAAGCAGAGGCTGTAGATCCGTAGATGAGGAGGCCAGTTACAGTATATTCTCCATTTTTCATCCTTTTTTTGGTCTTTCCGCCAGGAGTTGTTTAGAGTGAGGGAGGTCCCAGGTGAGCTGGAGACCAATGGAGGCTGACATCATGACAGGACACTTTATCAAAGCCTGCGGAGGCTGTTTGGATACCTGCCCGGGCTAAGGAAGAATTGTTATAGCGTCTCCTATATACTGCCAGGCAGTGCAGGAACTTTACCGGATATCGAGATTGTGATAGGTCATGTCATATGTGTGTGTGCGAGAGAAAGACAAAGTGGGTCCTCTTTTTTTTCTTTTCTTTTTTTACTCTGTCCAATTGAGGATATCTTGTAGACATTTTCATCTTTTTCCATTACTTGTCACCCCTTTCGCTCTTCGTCTGAGATAATTGATTTGTTTCCATGGTTATGATATTACTTTTTGTCCCTTCTTACCTTTTGAGTACGTGTTTTTCACAAAAAGCTCCCAGAGGCAAGTGCGTGCACGCACACACACACACACACACACACACACACACACACACACACACACACACACACACACACACACACACACACACACACACACACACACAGTTTTCTACACTTTGAGGTGGGAAAGAGGAAGATCATTTTGATGCTAGCCTCTGTATTTCTGATAGTCCTGTATTTGTAGTTATGCTAAATGATTATGTGAAGTCTTCATTATAAAAATACTTAAAACAATACATTTAATTAAAAATGGATAAGTTACACTTTTTTAAATAGTCTTTATTTGGACATGATTCAACTGGTGACATGAGTGCTAAAACAAATCGAGTAGTCAATTAGAAAATTGTCAAGTTATATTTGCAGATTCCAGCTTCTTAAAGATGAGAAACTGCTGCTTTTCTCTGTTTGGTATGATTGTTAACTAAATATCTTTGTGGTTTTGACCGTTTGTCGGTCAAAACAAGCAACTTGAAGACATATTGATGAGCTGTGAAAAAACACGAGATTATTTTCTCTATGTTCTGACATTTTATAGACTTCATTATCCCTACTCCCAAAAAAACCCCAACAACAATTGATAATGAAAATAATCATTGGTTGCAGCCCTAGATGACATTATTGAACTGAATGACTGTAACTAAACCCAGTTTTTTACCGTAGTTTCACACATTTCCTTCGAGGTGTCAACACTGAGGACATAAGGTTCTATTCTTGCTGAGCGGATTTCTATTTGTCATTCATCCCTGTGTCGAACTTTGCCACACTGTGTTCCACGCCTATCTCCTCTTTGTCAGTTGTCAGTCGTTCCTGCCAGTGGGTGCTACCCTGCTGGGCGGTGTGTAAGCCGAACTCAAATACCCACAGCTGTTCACAGCCGCTTTAGATGGAGGGAGAGGAAAGAGGGAGGAGAGCGGAACTTGAGATTCGTGAAGTCGATCAGCTCCTCAAAAGTCCCAGTTAACTCTCCCTCTGTCTTTCTGCTTCTCTCTGTGCCCTGTCCAGAATAACCATTAGGTTGCTGTGGTTGGAATCCCAGCTCACATGACTCAAATCCTCCTCTGTGGGAGCTAACTGTTTGGCAACTTACGCTTGTGGGTCGGTGATGTCACAGATATGGGGGCCCCTCGTTGTCATCGGGAGCCGAACTCCAGGCTGATGTCACGAAACTGGCATTGTCGTGAGCTAGAACCGCTGACGGACAGCTTGGTGTGTTTGTATGGCACAGATGGTTGGGGAAGGGAGTGTGTGTGTGTGTGGGGGGGACTCGGGTGCCAGCTTGGAAGGTGGCAAAGACTCTTCTTATCAAGTGGTGCCACATGCGGGCTCTGATGTGCCATTGTGACAGGACGTTTTTCTCCCTTTCATCTAATTTTGTCTCCTATTATCTGTTTGTTTCCTATTGTTCCTCTCCGCCTCATTCTTTAAAGTCATTAATTTCTCTTTATTTTTTCGCTCACTCTTGCTTGTTCTTTGTCTTTCTCTCTTTGTCTTCCTCTCTCTGGCTCGCTATCTGTTCTCCATCTCTTTCAGTTTGCAGTGTGTTTGTCGTGGTTTATCTAAGTCTCTCATCAGTGCTCTCTTAGCTCTTTCCTGCACTGCCTCCTCCATTTTCTAATTGGAATGCTTTTTAATCCCTCTCTTTGTCCGTCTCTCGCTTCCTCATGTGTTGTTTCCCTCTCTCCCTCTCTCCTTCCCTCCATTCCTCCCGTTATTCTTTGTCTGGGATTGTATCTTTTTTTCCTTTGTGTGCTCTGACAGGCCTCTTCCTCTCATTGATAGTGATGGCAGGCTCAACCCCACTCCATAATGCTGCTGATATTTTTCCCACTGGAGACCCCACTGTTGCTGTTGCTGCACTCCCCTGCATCCAAAAAAATGGACAGAGACACCCCTCCATCCCTCCTTCCCTCCCTCCCTCCCAATCCATACTTCTCTGTTTCCTCTAGCTCTGCCAAGCTTCTACCATTCATTCATCAGGGGAGCAGTTCAACAAGACTGGTTTGTTTTGGAGAGTCACTGGGCCCCAGTCTCATAGAGATTAATGCTTCAACAGACCGGGATGACATTTATGAGGCATAGACTGGAGTAAAGGATAGAAGGAGAAATAGTACGGATAATGGTGTTGGATCAAATGTGACCCTTTGCACAACCACTACCACTTCATAGGGAATCCTATTGAGAGGCAGAATTGGGACTAAAGTGTGTTCGCGAGATGGAGAAAGGGGGAAAGAGGCCACATCTATACGTAAAAGGAAGTTCTCATCCTAGATAAGTCACCACCACAATGAACCATCCTTGTATTTGCCACCTCAGCATCATTCAGTGACATGCTAGTGGTCATTCTGACTGATGGTGACAGACTCCGAGCCAGCCGAGTGTTAAAGTAACTTAAATAATTCATTTCTCAGCTATTTGCACGGAGTAACCATTAATACATGTATCGACACAGCCCTCAGAAGTGATCACTGCACTTGAGCATACGCACACACACACACACACACACACACACACACACACACACACACACACACACACACACACACACACACACACACACACACAAGCAGTCATGAATGCATCCATAAATGTCTCCAATTATATCTGCCTTCTGCAGAATGATGGATACTGCTCTATGGCTGTAAAAGGGTGTTTACTCAATGCTGTACTCTAACATGCACGGCACATTGCTACGAATGGTTCTAGGGGAGAAGTTATCAATATAGAGCCAAATTAAAATGGATCTGAGGAGAAGTACAACATGCACACTGCTTTCTCCCTGCGCCGAGCTCCATCACTCTTTACAGCCATGTGATCAATGGGGCCGAGACAGTGTTGCCAAGATGCTATCCATTCTCATTACTGACACCACTGACTGGCCGCTTCTGCTTTCTCCTTGTTGTCCGCCAGAAGCTGAGAGAGAGAGGCTGTCAGTAGCATTGTTGAAGTGGATTTGCGATAGTGTTGAAAGTAGGCTTTAAGTTGCCATGTTTTTCGCCATGGAATTGGTGTTTTTAGTCCGCGCGTCCTTTGGCTGAACTTAACATGTCTTCTGCAAGTAGTGATGCACCTGCGCTGTGCTTGCATGTGCATCGTTGTTGATAAACCGTTTACCTCGTTAGAGTATGTTCCTTTTTGCTGAACTAAACTAGGACACATTCCCATTGTCCATTTCAAAATATATGGTATGCATAAATAATAACCTCCAGTTTCTGTAGATTTATAGTCACAATCTGTATGAAAGTGCTATTGTCTGCAACACTGTTTACATTAAAAGGAGAGCTGGAAAACTATAGAGTGAGAATGAAGGACAGGACATGCGATTTCATCCAAAACATGCAAGGAGCATGAATGGCATGACTTCATTGGCCTTTTGTGCTTATTCCCCAGTGAAGTCCTGTGGAGTTCAGATTATCATCAGCCTCTCTATAACAAACATTCCTTCTTCTTCTTTGAAGTTGTCAAAAGTAAGCAGAGTTCCACTGATTCAATTTAGTTTCCCAGCGATTTCATAAAGTAAAAATCTGTGTCACATAGTAATTGCTTATGATGTACACATGCATGCATGCATTTGTGTATCTGCACAAACAAGGAACCGCATACAGAATAGGAACGTATGGATTCACATTCACAAAAGGCTTTGTCCGATGAGCCTATATGTACATGCACTATAGCCCGCAGATGTTCTGATGCAGAAAAGACACTAGCGTTTGCACACGTGTGCATATGCGCTCACAGTTATATAGCCTGATCTGTTGATTCTCAATAACTGGAGCTTCTCTAAGGGAACATGTCAGAACCCAAGATACATCTTGCAATGTCTTAATTCGATTATTGTGGAATTCTAAATATCCATGTTGTCTTGGTTGAGTTGCATATTCATCACCATTATGTCAACTAAAATCCCCAGCTCTCTACAAACAGCTCCATTGTGAGTTGGAAGCCTTCGGGCTGCAGGAGGGATCAGGGTAATCAGATTGAAAGCGTAAATTATTTTTTTTACAAGCACATCGGAGTGCTGTTGTCATGTATAAAGCTAATCGTTTTGGGGGTAAGAGACACACTAGTTGGGGACAAGAAGCTTTTTGTTTTACTGTATTGTCTTGTGTAGTCAAACACAGAGCTGTTTAGACAGCCAGAGACATTTGATCTGAGTTTTATGACATTTGGCATGGTCCTAAGAGCTTTATGGGTAATGCAGACATGCCAGAGGCTATGGGAATTGCCAATTGGGAAAGTTCAACACTGACATGTTTTCTTTGTATAACTTTTTTGTAGTTAGGGTAGCATACTCTTATGCAGCAGACATATATGTGTTAGAGTGCCCTTTGAAGCACCACTTGTTTGGTGATTCATATCGTATCCGTGTTGCACCTGTGAATAAGGCCAATATTATTACTCACCCAAGAGAAAAAGGAAGTAATGAAATCTTGCATCTGGACCATTCTCACCAAACAAAGCACTGAGCCTGCTGTACGTACATAATATCATATTGTGTTGTCATGTAAATATTTTGAAGTATTCCTCTTTTATTAATCCCAGGTGAATTGTTATGACTGAGAATGGCCCACAGAGGCAACAGCGACCATGAAAGGTGATATCGATTTTGATGAATGTCAAATGTGTGCCGCTGGAAATGGGAGAAATTTCACAAGGGCTGAGGGCTGCATTAAAGCATAGTGTGTCTCTGGTTTCAACCAGTGTTCATCTGGGAAGTGCTGCATTCGATTCATTTGTCCCTGTGTGTCGTTTCATAGACGGGGCAGGTTACTGATGGCTTTGGCGGCGGAGCAGTCCTCTATCATGGCTGACGAATGTGACAGTAATGCAGACTGTAGCTGCTAATGGGACCGCCGGGACTTTCCGCTGTGTGCGACATCAATCAGGATCCCCAGCACGCTAACTCAAATGGCCCTCCTCACTCACTCAACACATAGCAGATGTCTTAGTCTGATCCTCCAGCACACGTATAAAAAATGCCAAATGCATGCTAATGATGTTGTTTTGTTGCTTTGACAAAACAAATCCGCCTTATGCCTACAAATGGCTGCAAGGTGTTGGGCGTGTTCTTGCATCGTGTTCAATGCGGTTTAATGAAATTTTATTGTATTTCTGGTCTAATCTGGTCGAAATAAAACACCTCTAGACTGATGTTGGGCCATATGGTTTGTTGACAGGCTGGCTGTTGTATTACAATGAGTGGGAGTTGGGCTATCTGAACTTTGCTACTGTACATCAAGAGCCACTATGGTCAGAGCCTGTGATATGGGCACACTGAGAATGATTTTTCACAGAAGGGAAATAGCACAACATGTTAAACTTGAGATGACCTAGTGGTCAAGGCGGCGTCCGTGAACTGCAGCGTCCTTGGTATTTGTCCAGTTGTGGACTTTTGTTGCATGTCATTCTCCATCTCCCCCTCTCTCTCTCCTCTTATTTCCTGTGATTTCTCCACTGTCTGCACGTTACTACAAACATTGTCTTAGGCTTCATCTGTTGCTGCTTCACAATTAAAGCATTTCAGTGGTTTGGCTGTAAAACTATTTTATTAAGAAGCAAAAGCAAGAAGTGTTTGTATTAACAGTTACTTTAAGGTGCCCTGTCAAGTTCTCTTTTGAACAAAGAAAGTTTCTGTTTGGATTCAGTGTTGCTCACCTCATGCATTGTGTGTCCCTGTGGTAAAACACATCTATTTTCTTTCTTATAAAACATTTGCAAAGCAGATTTGTCCTAAAAGATGGAAACCCACATTTTTTACATCCATGGTAACTAACTTGCAGTCTTAATTTTTTCCTGCCTTTGTTTACACATTGCTGCATTTCTTTGAGCATTACCGCCACCTGTAGATCAGTGGAATAGCATGCAACCATTGCCAGGTATGTGCCAACGTAATACAAACAAAACAAGGACCAAAATGAGGGCGCCTAAATTATTATTGGGAATTGGTTGGTAGGTGGTCAAGATTAGTAGACAAACATCGAGCATACTGTATATTTGTCAGTATTGCCAGTTAAAGAAAAAACATCTTAAAAGGTAGATTTATGCTTATCATCCACAACAAAAGGGTTGGGCACATTTGTCTCTGTGATGCAGCATGTGTCCCGCCATGGCTCACCTTACTGCATTGTTCCACTAAAGGGCGATACCAGTCTGTGGTGGTCCCAAGGGTCCTTGTAAGCAATAAAATGACTCACCTTCACAAAGGATGCCACAAGTTCTCGAGAGTAAGTCGAGATGTCACTTTATTCTTTCCCTTTTACCTTGTCCCTCTGGCCTGGTGCTGAATCGACACACCAGTGTCTGTTGGAGCGGCGCATCGATCCCTCCCCCAGTCAGCATGTCCTCAGGGGGGGAAGGAGAGAGAGGAAGAGAGAGATATGCTTAGAGCAGCAAAGCCCCTCTTGTATTAAAAATGCTGAGACAGAGAGGAGATGCGCTGATCTGTGTAAGATACACTCCTGAACACAGAATGATGGACGCGATAGACTGTAACCTTTTGGCAACGTTTCAAGGTGTAATGTACATTAGTGTGAACAGCTTTCAATCTTGTTGTGGTTCTTGTTGCAGTTGTAATCTCTATATGAGGGGCACAAAACCTTTTTCGGGGCACAAAACCTTTTTCGGGGCACATACTGTTCTGTCACTTCAACCCTTCAAAAGCAAGATAGCCCTTTTGTCTCAATGTACCTGCTCATTTCCTCCATTTCCACAGTGACACTGGTTTAAAGGCCCACACATTTCCCTGCTGCCATCATTCCTATCCCCTTTCACCCAGACAGGGAGGGCTTTTTGTAGTTGATCCCCTCCCCCTGTAGGCTGTAATCACCCTGAGAATGGGGTAATTAGGGCCACTGTAGGGTAATTACGAGAGCTTGAGTTGTTTAATTACGGCCTTCTCTGGAGCTGTCTGATGCCAGTGACAGTGGAGGCTCCACTCACTGATGGAGTGATTTCATCCTCTTGACTGCAGCAGCATGTGAGGGACAGAGAGATATGGAGACACGGTGATAGAATGAGTGGGCGTGAGTGGGAGGGATCGCAGGAGTTGAATTGAGAGGAAGAGTAGGGTATAGGCAAAAAGCAAAAGATTGATAGAGGTTGATAAATATACATGTCTACAACAAAGAGGGGAGGTAATGCAAAAAAAAAAAGCAAAGCAGATTTAATTTCTGAACAAAAGTCTACCATTGTGTTTGTGAAATTTATTTTGCCTGAATTGTTTTCTGTTGGTATTTGTTGCTATGTTTTTATTATTCCTAACATGATTTGCGAGAGCAGGGGTGATTGTGCACTGCTTGGTCTCAGAGTTCTTCCATATAGTGCTAATAATAATTATATAGAGATGCTAAGTCGACTGACAGAAAAAAACTTAATCAACAACAATTGTAAAGGTGGTTTAGGTTCTCCAAAACTCGTCTTGTTGTGACATATAGCACCCTTCATCGTGCATGAGGAAACCTTTCCTCGTTAGTATAGTGGACAGTATTTCCGCCTGTCACATGGAAGACCGTGCTATTTCCCTTGAGATGAATACAGTTCTGTCTTATCTCTCATCTAACTTCCAAGTATCTGTTAAACATTATATATATTTTATATCTAAAAGGATCAAGCCAATAGATGTTGGCAGCTTTGATGAACATTTATAAATGCCTTGCTCCTGGAATTGAACTGATGGAGCACACTTTGGAGTTCGCTTTGGAAAAATAAATACCGTACCATATTTGGACTCATGTTGTCAACAGCAGGGGGCAACATGACAAACGAGCATCCCATTGGCAGCGCAGTAGGTTCCTGTTTAAAGAATCACACGTGGACGTGACTGAGAATAGGAGGGCCTCCCTTTCTTCTCTTCCAAAGGGCCATGACACCAATGGACAGCCATCTTGGACTCCAAAAGTAAAGGACCTGTGGACCTGAAGATTTGTGGGGCAAAGGGCAGGGGGTCATTTTCCAAACTAGGGGAAAGGAATTCACCCGGCGGCCTGACATTCCCCCAACTGGAAAGATGACTCTGTCTGCCCAGTGTCTCAGACCAATCCCAAAATAGTGTGTGGCAAGAAGTTTCCCACCACCCACAGACCATAATTGTAAAATCCTAACCAGAGATTGATGCACATGATTAAAACCCCATGTCCTAATATTTTGACCAAAAGTACAAGGTCACCAACCAGATGCATGTAGAACAGTTTTGATTTATCTGGACAGGAAGCTTTGGAAATCAGTTCCGACTCACTCATTTCAGTCCAGTGTGGGCAGCAATTGAAAGGGTCTGCTGGACATATTTGCATGCATGTTTACTAAACATTAATCTCTCCAAATTTTTTATCTTTATGACTGGTGATTGAGAGCCACTTTGATGGAGCGCCGACCATTTTAATCTTTGTTTGGATTCCAATGAGTTGCATGTGAGCTCTGTTTGTATTTCCACTGTACCAGAGACCCTCATAACTCAAAACACCAGATGAAGATGTAAGGACAGAAAATATTTCCTGACAGATGTGTCGATTGACAGTGGCCCTTTGGCCTATTGAACTTTGAGCTCCTCCTTCCATACCACTAGGTTTAGTAGCATTGGCCCCCTTTTGGGTGACCCATGGTTCTTTTTGTGTTGGTTGCAGGAAGTGTTCATTGAAGCAGCATTTTAACTCAACTGATCCCAGCTCTTTAGTAGCAGGTTGTAACTCTCCTCGTTTCCGGGGGTTGAATGACAGACATGTGTTTCATATACTGATCTTCAAACAGATGAGCTACAGTTATTATGAATGCTGCAGATGTGACAAACTATCATTCTTTAATATATTTGGCATGGTGCTGGACAGATGTTACAACATGACAGTGGAAGTCCGTGGGGTAGAGATGGTGATAGATGAACCCGGCTGCTTTCCGCTGCTGGCGAACCACAGCAATGCAGGGAATCACCTCTGCCAGAAGACAAGGATGACTGACTGTGGCACCTCATGGTAAAAACCACAAGACCTTAAACTCATGACCCGCTCAGTAGCTCACTGAGCTTTTATTTGTTTCAGTGAGTGTATATTAACACTCTGTGAATGTCAGTCAGGTGGAACCGTCAAGCATATGAGTGTAAAACGATGAGACACCAAAGGCTTGTTGGGAAGTGCTATTTCCAGACGGCCTCGCCCTTCCTGGCGGGTACGACGCAGGGTCGGATGGACACACTCAAACATCTTTGACACTCTGCACTCACTATCTCTGTCACCAAGTCTGCTAATGTTTCTTCTACTGTAGAGACACTACAATTTTTAGATGTTGTTCACACAGACAGTATTTCAGAGTGAGGATGCAGCAGCTTTGTAGACAACATTTTTTGTCTGGGTTCAACAAGCACTATCTTGTGAGGGGCCGTCCACATGTTTTGTATTGTCTCTGATGTGTTTTCCATGTGTGGCATACTTTCATTCATTAATGAAGGTGCAGGAATTGTTTGAATGTTTTTGCTCTGTGAAAGCATTGTAATTACAAGTTAAAAATCTGTTTGTTTGCCGTAACTTTGCTTTGATTGGCATAAGATTGATTGCTCAACATATAATTAGTTGCTTCCAGCATAATTGCTCTTTCAGTGTTCAGTTCCCATACAGAAATAACTGTACCGTATTTAGAACAAATCTCTTTTGCCAACATGTTTGCTGCCTACCTATGGTCACTTGGCAGATTTCTACCAGTTCAATAGCGCCTTGCTGTCTCATGGGATTTTCTTTTTAAACAAAACACACCGCTTTTGAAACCATTTCAAAGCATTTGAAAGAAGAAAAGGAACTTCATATCAGTGACCTTCCTTAGTTCCAACTATCTCCTGCATCCGTCTGTGAGTCTTCTCTCCAATTAGTGGGAGAAAAACAACCTAACTCAGAGAACTGAGACAAATTCAATCGCAGAGTGAAAAAAAAGCAGCCTCAGTGTTTGATCTCTGCAGGCAACAGTATAAAGCAACCTTCGCCGAAATATGTTATCTTTAGAATAGACTGAAGCTTCACCTCCTCCACCTCAGTGACCTTGTCATTTGGCTCTCCATCTTATCAGAGGAGGAAATGATGTCAGCACTCATCCCTTTACACCATAACAAGGGGTGAAACCAGACTCTCCTGCAGCTAGTCAGTTAGAAATAATTAAAGTGGAGGCTCAGTGATTTAACAGGAGACCACAGATCGATAGTAGCCTGTAGTGTGAAGACTGAAATTGCTGGGTAGGTTTTTGCAGAAAATAAAAATAAAATAAAAAGCCCTCTCCGTGGATTCTGATGTGTTTCCAGCGTCACATGAGGGTCAGTTTAATGCAGTTGCCTGCCAAAGACAGTTTTTTAATTGGCTCCCTTGTGTTGATCATTGGACTGTTCTCCCCTGGACTCCTGAAGCAGCAGTACAGTGCTACTGCCTTGCTGCCTATTAGAACTGACAGTTTAGCATCCATCACTTAATCTGTGTCCAATTTCTCATCCTCCTGTCTCGAAAGATAACTCAGAAACTTGCTCCACTTTCTTTTTGTTATATCTGTTTTGTTGTCCTTTTGTTCAGGTTGTATGGATGTATGCAGAATAGCATTAACCTCGTCCTCTAGTGTCTGTCAATCAACACAGTGCCTGTCCTTTGTGCATCACGTCACTTTAGCCAAGCGCCTTTAGCAGAGATGAAAAAGCCATCTGACCCCTTTTAAAGTGGCGCTCCGCTTGCAGCCCTGTGATCGCTCTACCATTTGTGCCCTTCCCCATGGTTTGCGTTTGCCCCCACATTTCATGGCTTCAGACACTCTCACTGAGATCAAACTCCAAAAATGCTGACCACCTGCTGGGACTCCCTCTGAAAGTGCTAATGACCCTGTTTGTCTGAGGAGACACCAGCTCTTCTCTTGTGTCTTCCCCCCTCCCTCCAACTCCGTTCTTACTTTATAGTGATTACTTTGCCACTTGTGCCCTACTTGTCCGACCTTAACTGCCTTAAGGGCGCAGGACGATTGAACTTTAACTGTAGGTCAGTGTCTTTGGTGGGAGAAAAGTGCTGGTCTTGTTTTGTTGGGAACAGACGGGGCAGACACCTGTTGACTTGCTGATGACACAGGTGTTGACATGTCAGTGAACATGTCACATAGTGTAGATTTCTATATTAATACTTGTTAGGCCTCCAGCTTTGGATTTAGAAACTTTTTACTGTGTCAGTTTGATAAACCCGCAAGGACAAAATACTGTCAGTAGGAGGACTATTAAATGTTGACGTCAATGCTGGTTGGATGTTCACAGCCTGAAAATAAATCAAAAATTCTGTGTAAATCCATCCTAAATCATGATAAAGGACCGGCTGTATCATTTCCATCTGGCCATGTTTTAATAACACAAACTATGTAAGGAATCTGATATGAGAGCTGTGGCTGTGTATCCGGTGTTTTGCAGTGATGCGTCTTTCCTCTATGTCAGCGGTTAGGATTGCAGAGTGATCATCTGAACTGTGATGATGCTTTCCTGGGCTCAGACCAACTCTACATTATCCATGAGACTTGAATATGCCGCTCCCCACCCCTATGCTTGAGGCCTCACATTACCATGAGCCCGCAAAGTAATTTGTAGACAGATAATTTCAATAACGTCTGACAGCAACTACACATTGTTGGCTGTTGTCCTTGTTTGGCAGAATTACTCTCAGAGGTTCAGCTCATTGCTAGTTTTTGGGAAGCTGGCAAGAGTGTCTGTGGTAGCACAATTAGTGGTTTTGGCTGATGGGGCAGGGGATCAGTGTTAGTAAGTGGAGCACAATAATGTGCTTCATGTTTCAACATCTACGAAGATACAAGTTAACCACTGTAAGACAAAGACATGCTTTAAAATGTCATTTTGCGCTTACTTTATGAAGAGACACAGCATGTCCAGCAGGCTTAGTGCGACTGGAGGCCATGACAATCTCCTGCTTAAATAGCAGCAACAGAGAAACCGGAATCAACGGAAAACTCAGCCTGAGTTTATGCATCAATCACTTGTGCAGATGCGATTTATTTTTTTCAGTCGTTATCTTTGATGCTGGGTTTTGTCTGTGGACGTTCTCACTCTTTAAGAAACACATATGAACTCCTTAAAGGGTACCTTATCAACTCCAACCCAGAATTTAAACTGTGAAAGGCACTTAAATGTGAAAAACAGTCATACCAAGGACTGTTCAATAACCAGTAACTGATATATGGCAATGCACTGACCCTGTGTAGACAGGATTACTCTCATCTCTTCCAATATTAAAAAAAAAAAAAAAAATCTGTTATTGACGAGAATATGCAGTTCCCTCAAAGCCATTTTTGTAGTACTTTGAGCAGATTTTCGCAATGACAGGTCCATTTGCACTCTCATTACAAAAATCTGCTCACGGTATCTTTTCTTTTTTGGACAATGACTCTTCTGCAAGAATGCTTATTCACATGAATTCTTAGATGTCAAAGAGTAACAGAACTTCTCTGTCCTTACTCATCATAAGATTTCAGTTATGAGAATACCAAGAAAAAAAATATGAATATAATAAGAAATATGCTGTACCTATTGATGCAAATTACAATATAATATACAAAATACAAATATAATTTAAGGGAAAAAAAATAGTTTTGTTATTGTAAGAGAATAAGTATTGGGTCACAATTGCAAGCAGAAATGTAAAATATAAAGTATCTTATGAAGGAATATTATGTAGACTGGCTTTTTGTTTTGCACGTAATTAATGTCTAATTAGCTGATGCCCCAATGCTCAATTAATTAAATGTTTCCAAAGTTTCCCCAGAATTTAATTATACCTTTTGTTCACATGCGTGTCTGATCCCATCATTTTTGTGGATATGATGAATGTTTACTTTCGAAGAGTGTTAAAACTAAAGGTTTTCAGCCTGATCCTTATTTTTTTTGGCCCGAGTCAACATTTCTTCCCCAAAAACCATAAAACCAGGACAATAAAACAAGTCTTTGAGTTTCCGCAAGTCTGATTACACGCACATTGTTTGCTTTCAGTAGGTTATCTGTTAGTTGTTATGTCCATCATAAGATGCAATAGTAGAGATGATAATATGCTCTTATATATAGTCTGACAGTTATTCCTAGGCTATTGTGATATCCATTTAACCAATAACCTCATAACATTTTTGTGGATGCTTTTATGTGTGGGTTGAGCTGCTCTTGAAAAGCCAGCCATTTATTTTTTTATCACAGTCTCTACATAGTTAAGCCGTCACATCATGGTCTGCATAAACTTGCAACACATCCACAATGAGCAGAAAGGCTTCATTTTCAGCAGCCAGTGACTGGAATACTTCTTGGCAGTTGCCTTGATTTTGTAGCAAAGGGCCACTTGTGAATGCGTCAAACCCACTTTGGGGGGTTCATTGCTGCGCCGGTACCTGTGAGAAAACCACTCACTGTACTCCAAGTCTCCAGTGTTTTTAGTCAAGGGTTTGAATGGTTGTGGTTTTCAGTGTAAAGCCTTGACAAGCATCCAAATAATCTTGTGGCAACCCCAGAATAACTTCTTTGCTTGGTGAACTCTGGTATGCAGAAGCAGAGACGTCCAGTGGTTGATTTCATGCCCCTCGTGTGATTAACCAATCACAGTCAGAGATGAGCCATGGGAAATGTAAACACACTCTTCTATACAACAACGTAACTTCTAAGAGCCAAATCTTTAGATGGTTTCCTCCTGTCAGGGTGTGTTTAATCTGATTCCAAGCTCAAATTATTTCGACATTGTGATTAATTTATATTAGATGAAATGTTAACCTTTAACATTTACAGGTTGTTGCTATATTTAAACTTGAAAAAATGAACAGAGCTTTTAATTCCAAGGTCTGTTATTATTTAGAAATGATACAGATTCAAATAAATAATTAAATAATACAGTGTAATAAGTATAATAAAACAAATCTATTTTGTTTGCGCCTCTCACCCAATCAGTCCCACTCTGCTTCCTCTGTCAGCATTTGCAAAGCTTCAAACAGTAAAACAACAATTTATGAAATAGTTATTTCAGTAAAAAATTTAACATCAGTGTGTGCAATTATTTATTTAAAGTGACTATAACTTTTAAATGTTTCTGAAACTATGTAATATTCCATCCGATGATCATAAATGACCTGTAACAGTAAACGAGACTAACAGGGAAAAGAACAATTTTTATGTAGTTTTTATTAATGCCTCCCCTGCCCGGGTCCGATTTTTCCCCGCGAAGTCACAAAATGATTTACGGCAGGTAGGTGGCGCTACAGAGCAAACATTCTGACGGGTCACAGATTTCGGTCTAACACCGGAAAAGCCTCTGTTATTGTATCCGGCCAGGTAAAGGGTAGCAGGAGATTACTTTACAGAGGCCTAATTGTATTTTAATTATTTTATTTGAGAAGTTATCTGTTGTAGTTATGGCTGATACTGGGTCAAGACCATCACAGGAAAGAAGGAAACTAAACAAAGAACAACTAAAAGCTAAAAAGGAAAGCGACAGACAACGGCCAAAACCGAGTCACACTCGGTCGGGCTTTCAACAGATGGAGACAATTAGGGGATTGTAAATGATTCAAAACCCACCCCGAATTGGCCCTCAGGTATGTAATATGTAGTATTTAATTCATAAAATAACTTTAAATTGCGCAATGTGGTTGTACGCCAGTAACAGACATTAAATTACACCCCCCTTCCATTTAGCGCGGATGTTATATTCCTTTTAGTCTGTGTTTGTGTTGGCCTACTATTTTCTTTTCTCTTGTCCCCCTCTACTTGTGTAAAGTGTCCTTGGGTTTCATGAAATGCGCTATATTAATCTAAGTCATTATTACGTTGGTTGCTACAACAATCTCTTACTGCTGTGGCTCGTGACACAGTGACAGTGATACCTGGTTTAGCTCACGATATATCCAGGCTAAGTTACCGTATGCAACACTTGAAATGCAACAATGCATCTGTAATGTATTCTCTTATTGTAAATGAATGATTTTCTGTTTGAGCAAAACATTCATCGCGACTACATGACCTCCCCGTACTGCTAACTCCCAGACCTTTACGACAGCACGTGTGGTAAAAACACTACCGCTTTTGTCCAAAGGGGCCACTGGAATCAACGCAAACAGAAAGTTACATATAGCCACTTTAACATACAACTACATATACGTTGGAATTCACGACAATAATTAAATCTGACCAGTTTTCAATAAATGCAAATAAGATTTACGAGACAAACATTCTTTCATCACATATTGCTAAGGCTAGTTAACAAGTGTTAAGAGAAAACTGAATTAAAAAACACATTTTGCAAGACTTATGTTCCTGCTCGGGTGCCCTCATTTGGCCTTCTTAAAACTTATACAAGTAGATAAATTCAAAAATATAGACACATGAAATCATGTCTGCCACCTCAGTATTTGTGATTAGGACTTGTTTTGAATATCATGCAAGAAGTATCACAAATATGTATTCTAAATGTCTACCCGCTTATAAATGAGTTTAATGGTTAGTGATGATTCTGTTAATCAAATCTACACAACACATCATCTTCTGCTGGTTCTTCATTGCCCTGAGCAGTGGAGAGCATCCCATCACAGCTGGAATCGATACACTTTTCCAAGGAATGCGAGTGTTCCGTAATTACTCTTCATGCATGTGAAAAGAAGTGCCTGCAGTGCTGATTCTAGTGCTGCGAGTGTCGGTGTTAAAAGGAGCTGATAATGCCTGCAGAGTCACCACTAGCTCTGAAACAAAAAGTAGGTTACAGACTTCAGATTTGCTGCTGAGCTGACAATACTGTATTCCGGCACGTTATGGAGTGAAAGCAACACTCAGACAATGTTTTAATTAGTACATATTAATTGTCCTGCTCCGTGTTTCAGTCAGATTTATTTCCCCAGCTGGATTTTTCAGATCTCAAGTTCATGTGTAAGTTGTGCTCCATGTTTTCCTGGGGTAAAATGCAAGAGGATTGTTTGTTATATCCGCTTTTGGTCCAAGATAGTGAAAGCTTTTTCCCGTTGCTCTTGAATACAAAATTGGTGCATCAATGTTTGACCATCCTCGAGAAGGGGTGATTCAAGGGTGAGGGATGAGGTAGGACTGCACAATGTGCCATCAACAATACCCCAATGTTTAAGTAACCATGGGTGGTATTAGAGAACGCAGTTATTGGCTATTTTGTTATTAACATCGAGGCCATGTATCTGTTTTGTTTTACACATGACGGAATGAGAGGACGTCAGCTAAACACACAAGTCTGATTCTTTCAAGTGTTTTCATGATGCAACCTGCCAACTTGAGCATGACGGCCAAGTGCAGCCACAGGAATCCATTACAGTGAAAGAGAGGCTGATTTTAGACATGGCTCTACCGTGCATAGATGAAAATAACCTTTTAGAAGCCAGTCATGTTATCCTATGGGACTGACTCAACGCCTCCATTGTGTGTGTGTGTGTGTGTGCTGGATATTGTTAGGAAAAAGAATCAAAACTCATTTTTATGCTTGAATTGTTTTTCTTCGGCGGAGCCAGAGTCTTTCCTGTAGGTATATGGGTTCACTCTCCAGCAATAAAGGCCCTTGTTGTCGTGTAGTGGCTGTGTTGTAGCAATAGAGCAATATAACAGATATCCTGTGGGACACTGAGTTTGAAATAGGGCAGGTCAGCCATGAGGTATTCAAACAGGTTTAATGGACCTGCAGGAGCCCCTTGAGGGTGATGCTGGCTAGAATGGGTCACAGCGGGGTCATGTTTATTCAGTGCATCTTGGAGTGTGCCGAAAACGACGTGGTTTCTCCTCGTCTCCTTTACCCCATTCACCTATTCTGTGTCTCAGGCCCTGACTGACCGTGAGCCAGGCTCAGGCCACATCTGGATGCAATTCCCCTTTAAGCTGATGCTGAAAAATCATACTGAAATTCTTCAGGCTGGGGGAAGCAAGCAGGGAGATTTTAATATGACCAAAATGGAAAGAAGATGAAATTGTAAAATGGAACTGCTGTTTTGTTTTCTATTTTTTTTTTTTCAGTGGGCCATGGTGTCTGTCAGCCTTAAACGATTGCTTGTACTGTGGGCTGTCAAATATGTGGATTTAGACAAATGTGACATATTTATATGGATATTCATAGCGTTGTGGGATTAGGCGGAGGGAGCGCAGTTTCATATTTGAGGCATGTTTAAAATGGGCAGTCACTTTTCATTAAATGCAACCAGATTTTGGAGTACCTGCCAATAGTTAACTACACTCTGTGTGAGTGATGCAATGGGGAAAAAGACCATGCACGACAAACAAAATATGACACAGATTGTATGACAGGAAAAGAATAAGGTGAGAGGGTTGACTAGCTTTCTATGCAGCGCTCTGGACTGTGGCTTACCTACAATAACAGCAGTGTATGATCCTTAGTGAAGGCTTGGCACTCGTGTGCAATGTAAGGCCAACCACGACCTATTACGCTGTTAGCTTCACATTTTATCAGTAGTTGGAAGAGAAGTTAGGCTCAGAAATGGGAATGTGTTCACCATTAAAAATCTGAAACACTCATTCACCATGAAGTTAGTGGTAACTTGTAGCATGGTTTATGGTTCCTCATTAAATTTAATATTTTGCACGATTTAGTGTCAGTAACAAACATATTATTCATTGAACTCATGAGGTATACATAGAAATAGACATATTTTATTTAAGACTTTAACAAATTAGGAAAATGTATTGCTATTAGTTTGCTTGTAATGTCACATATTTCAAAGGAAAAAGAAGAGAGGGGCACAAACAAGGTCAACCAACACATAACCTCTTATGTAAGTCTTTTTGAAAGGATCTTACTATTATAGTTTTGCTCAGGTTACATTCTGTCTAACTCTAACCCTTCATTTCACATCTGTAGTTTCTTCTGTAGGCCCACCTTATTGTAAACCAGGCATGCTCTTACGCAAGGTTTGATTCTCAGTCAGATTTACCAAGGTGGCAAGTAACTTTGACTCCCAAGTCTCACAGAAGCCCATGGTTACTCAGTTGGCACAGACCTAGACTGAGTTAGATTGCTTGTGAAAGCTGTTCATGTGCATTGATGGGCTGTGAACTCCTTCTCACCCTTGGGCCGGAGGGCTAAAGAATGTAAGTCCCATTGGCTTCAAATAGAGGTATTGACTTAAGGTGAAAATCCCTCTAATATGGAAACAAATAAATGCTGACACCTGTCATGTCTTGTAACACTGAGTACTAAGCAGCCAAAGGATATGAAACGAGGGTATTCACAAATGCTGCCTCTCAAAAAAATAGCATTGATTTGTGATTGTTGTACAGGCACTTTGGTTTGTGTGTGTGTATGAGCATATGTAATAGTCCATAAGAGTCTTACTGACGTGTTGACCATGAATGTGAATGTGGGTGTTTCTGTGTGCATAGTTGTGCACACATGCAAGTTTATGATTCAGAGACATCGGTGGTCAGAGCCCAGTGGTCCACTGGGATTTGCGAGGTATCATATTCTGGTTTTGTGATCCGGTGTAGAACGCTGACTGACCTGCTAAGACGGCAGACAAATCCAAACCAGCTGGGAGACGTCACTCACTGTTTACTGATATTTATCTGTGACTCACACTGATTACATGCACACTATCAAGGAATCGTGAGCTGCTGATGGAGAACGAGTCAGTGAGAGAAAAGTATCCGACAGGAAAGATTTGGTGAAATAAACGGTGAGGGAAAAGGAAATTGAGGAGAGGGATAAGCATGAGAGATGATAGAGGTGATACGGTCCGTTCACCCAAATTACCCATATAGTTTTTGTTTTACCTGCTGCTGTTTTAAGATAGTCAGTGAGATTTTTGCTACAACCCAAATACAATGGAGGTAAATTATTTTTATTTTTTATTTTATTTTTGGTGCTCAGGGTTTAACGTTCTTACAATAAAATTAGTTTACCAGTGTGTTTCTGTGGATTCTACAGAATAACCAGGATATTTATTTCTGGAATGACATATTTCAATTAATTTCATTTCATTAATTAAAAATGTATTTTTTTCAATTCCAGGGGCACCACACACATTTCTTTTAACTCCATCGCTTTGGGTTTGCAGCAAAAATGTCAAAAGTAGTAAGCAAAAATATTTTTTTTGGTAATCAGAAAAAAACTAGAGACTGCAGATTTACTGTAACCCATTACATATAATCAAGAAGCTTTTGTTAACGCTGATATGAGCAATTTCGATCAGTGATCCATTAGGCTCATAAAAATGCGTTATGGGCCAAAGGCTTGAATATTGAAACACAGACAATCAATATAGGTGTAAATGTCATAATAAACAATATATGAAATACAGCAAGGGAAACAGTATTTTTTTAAGCGGAAAAAAGTAATAAAAATGATCATATAAAAACTGTATATCAAATCAAATAAGAGTCAATTAAAATAAATGTAAATGTTATTGCTGTTTGGCTGAATTGGGATGCCTTCTCCACATGCCTCTTCAGCCTCACCTTCTCATCAGATCATGGGCACTGAGGTCAGGGGTCCGACATCAGATTCACAGACAGCCGAGGTCTGGGACCCTCTTTCCTGACCTGCCCATCAGCTCCCAGAGGAATTCCTCTAATTAGGCACTATGGGGAACAGATGCAGAGAGGGCAGCCCGGGCAAAAACAACCTGCCAAAGTCACTTAATGATCACACACACAGTTATGTCACAGAGGCTTTCAGGACGGCATGTTTGTATATATGTGCCTGTTTCTGTTTTTGTGAATCTTCATACCATGTGTGCGACTCAATCTACAAACTTTGTTTACTCATCCGCAATGTGAGTTGTTTTCTCTTTGATGACTCATTGGATGAATTTATTTTTTCTCCTCTTTTATAAGTCACAAACTAACATTTTATTAAGCCTTGTATCAGTCCTTGTCTTCATTTGAGATAGTTTAGTGGCATTGTATATGCTGAAGGCATATGGTACATTCATTACTATTGGCTTTCATTTCTGTAAATATCAGGCAGGAGAGATGCCCTCAGCATCTGGTGTGTAATTTCAGGAAGGGCTGTGCCCTCCAGTACACTCTATCCATCCTCTCCGAAGAGATGAAGCGGTTTATTATTACAGTATGGAAATAATATCAGATGCGATGTGTCCACACGCCAAGAATAATGCTCAAGAACATGCCTTGAATCACACATGGTCACTGTTCAACCCCTCACACATGCACTCCGTCTGCCCTTTGGAAATGGGCTCATTCTGACTCTCCAAGGTTTCAGGCCCCGACTTCAATCATTGCTGTAAATGTTAGGACATGTTTGTGTTTGTGCAATTGCCTGGTGTATACTCCAATGCCCCGTGTTGTTTGCATCAATTGTGGTTGGATAGGATTAAAGGGCCAGTTCATTAAAACAAGCGGAGGCTGCCAAGTGCAAACAAGAGAAGGAAAGTGCTCACAGACTTTTGAGAAGTTAAACTCTTGTGTAATTAACATAGTTTAGCTTTATTCCTGTCTTCTTGCTCAGTCTATTTCTTGATCAGTACTTAGTGTAATGAAGTATGACTGCAGTGATCAAATGTGTTTCCTGATTTTAACAGGATCACAGTGCATCAAGGGAATGTGGAGGAGGGATGGAGTTAGTTTCACAATGGGAAGGAGGCGATATATCTACTCCAGATGTGTGTTGACACACTGTCAAGTTGTTTGATCAGGTACCATGAGGCCCGGCCTCTCTTTGTCTTATCTCTTTTTGTCTCACACTCTCACTTGTCCTCTCTCTACTTTCTCTCTCTCCTTTATTTCCTTTTCTGCCACCTTTTCCTGTTTTACCTCCTGTCTTTTCATCTTCTCCCAGTAAGAAACTTTACATCATGTCCATCTTATACCCGCGCCTGTCCAAAAGAGAAAGATGACCCAGACAATGTAAATGAGCACATACCAGCTGTTGGTAGCGATCAACTCACGCTTACCTCAGCCCCAGATCGGACCACAGATTAAATACAAAACAGAAACCCCATGCTTACTGCATGTGGATGCTGATTCCGTTTCATGAGATTCCCAATCGCTTTTGGCACGGCATCAGCGGAGGCCCCTCTTTCATGTACATATTGAGATTTTTGAAGTTCCAGCACATGATATAAGTTGATTTATAGACTTTGTCAGGTACGGATTGTGAAATACAGATCAGGGTTGACTTCAGAAATATTATAAAGAATGGTGTGGTCTTTTAATTGTATGTCTTCACCCTCCCCTTACCTATTTTTATTTCTACAGTGTTATATAAGCACACCAATGTTGCCTGCTGGACTCCGAAAAACATTACGGCTTTCTAATATGTATCGGGTTTAAATTTACTCTCTGACTATTTCCACAACTTACCTTATTTCTCCCTAAACACCACAGTTTATATGTCTAGACACATTTATAATGGCTTGCAGTACCTTCCATTTACAACTAGTGTTAGCGCTTTCCTGGCAGGAAACTCCACAGTGTGGCACAATGAAATCTGCTCAAAACAACTGGGCCCACCCAAATCTAAACAGTTTAACAATGTGAAAATAAGAATGTAACAGAGGTCGTGCTCCATAGGTCCAGCGTTGCTTAGTGCAAAAGGTCTTTTAAATGTCTCAGGAAAAAAAAAAAAACATTAGCAGGAGGCAGGGTTGGCACTCAATAAGACACATTTTGTGATTGTGGTTTAACTTGCACAAACATGACAAGTTTCCCCCGATTAGCCTTCGGTAAAATACGCGAGTGTGACCTCGATGACTGACAACCTATAGGCACCATCTCAAGCTGCCTAATCAGCACAATTGAATTGGAACTTGGCAAGTCTTTACAATTTTGAACAACCCTTTACTCATATTGATTGGCCTCCAGGTCTGAGGGTCTTCATTGATTAAGTCATAAATAAGATGCACGTTTTAGTGAGAGGGATTAAACAACAAAGAGCTACTGAATTTGAGCGTTTGAAGTAGGCGGGTGAAATCGCCATGAACTTTGTAGAAGATTGACCCGAGGGCTGGAGTTGACTGACTTTGAATCTAAAATCTCTGTTGGGGTCGGCCTCTTGATTGAATAATCGAAGATGCACCAGGAGGAAATGAAGGAATCAGTTTTGAGGGATTGGGTTATCTAAGTAGAAAATTACACTATTGATTTTCATTAAAGCGCCTGGCCACATGTAAGAGTGAATTCATTAAGAGGAATTCTTTAGGTGGGTCTGTCTGCACTTTGTTCTTCCCTCACACTGTCTTTTTCTCTTCGTATCCATCACTTTTTCTCATGGTTTATAGTTTGGCAAGATAGTATGGAAGCAAATAAGGATTTGAATCGTCGAAGCTAATTAAATACAGAATGTCAAATTGAATAGCTACTGCAAACTTAATACCATTTAAATACCACTCAATTCATAGAATATAATACTTTAACACACACACACAAATTCAGATAAAAAAATAAAAAAACTACATTGAAGTTGTTTATATTGTCATCTAAAGTCAAGTCAGAAAATCTGGTTGCTCATATGGTATGGGTGAAATTCAGACTTCAACATCCAGTTGTGATCCAAGAGAAGTTCAGATGAATGACTTTACCTTGCACACTTGAAATGATATATATAATTTGTGAAAAACTGAAAAAAACCCTGAAAATTCCAAACTATAAATTAAATTCCAGAAAATAAATAAATTCAGATTGATGGTTTTATATTAGTGCTATATATTAGTGATATTTGAATTTCATCATTAAGTACTTAAATGTACTATAAGGAATGCTTTTATAATTCAAATTATTACGGCCTTTCTTTGCTTCCATAGCCAGCGGCCATCAAGGGCTCTCCAATCAAGTCACACAGGTGAATGCAGTGTGCTCCTCTGACAGAAAGATTTCAGAACCCCTCTTTGTAAAAATCTCCTGTCAGAGAATGTTATCAGACTGCCTGCTTAGGTTTCTAATCTTCAAAGGCTTGACTTGCATTCCTTTGTTTTTTTTTTTAAAGAATATTTTCTGTCTGCAAACGTTCCCACCTCTGCGTCCGGTTTCATGTTTCTGTCCATTATGAAACCTCCCTCGTAGCTGAGCATGAATGACGGGACAGTGCTAATGTAAGGTTGCTCATACTTAAACTCCGGTGGAGGAGCCAGATCGAATTTCACCATGTCATAGACGGCACACACCAGAGTCTTGAAATGTCCTTATTGTACAATTGGACAGATTATTATCAAATACATGCTCATAAGATAAAGAGCTATTACAAATACAATGTGCCCTCTGTATTTTCACCTGCCTGGGAAGCTCATTTAAAGCTAATATCAGTTTCACAGCAGGTTCACTTTGTGTGATTTTCATCCACTTCTAGAGGGACAGTTGCAGCTGAAGGTTATGAGGATTTTTTTTTTATGTTGGTGAAATTGATATTTCAGCAACTAAGACTTTATCCTGAGTAGGATGTTTTGGACAGAGGAATAAAAGTGTTTATGTACTCTACCTCTAACCCCTGTGATCCTTTTGCAAAGTGTTTTCTCACAGGACTTCATATACCAATAATTGAACTTAAGTCAAAATGATTGACCTCTTAAGCAGAATGATGAAACAGCACCTTCTGACCGTTGGGATTGTTCAAGCCGTTCTATGTTTTTCCTATTGCAGCAGGCTGTACGTCATGATGTCAGGTTCCCAAAGCCGGCATCCATGCGTCATCCGCTCACATGAACCATCCCCTCTCAAACCCGTTGACCTCTGCACTAATACAGGTAACACCATGGTAATACCAGTATTGAGGCAGCTTTGGTTGTAGGTATTGAGAGGAGAGCAAGACAAACAGAAAAGTGCTTGGCTGGGGCATGGGAATCAATGGCTAGGTGGACAGAAGGCCAATGCAATCAGGGAGCGGAATGAAGCGGACTCAAAGCCTGCTGAGCCAGCACCAATGCACACGGAGAGAGTCATTCGGAACTGGGTGCCTTCTACTTGTCCTCTGGGCTGCAAACACCACCAAGCATTATTACAAGCAGTACTACAAGCATCACATTTTCTCCCACAGTTAATCTCCATCATGCACCTACAGTACACCCTAATGCAAGCTCAACCTCTCCTCTCCTCTCCTCTCCTCTCCTCTCAGCACTGAAACCATAGCCTGGCTGTATTTATTAATAAGAGCCCCTGAGACAGATGTGGATGAATTTCAATGCGGTTTTATTTGAGAGGGAAAATGGCTGCATCAGGAAAATAATTATTCATAATTGAATGTGTTGTGTTCATAGAACTGCTGGTAAAGGAGAAAAAAAGGTTGATGTTGAGGTCACTTGGACAGTTGTGCAATGTCGTCACTTTTGTCCTTTATTGCGTGTGTGTGTGTGTGTGTTTGATGCATGCTGCTTGCGTATGTTTTTCGTGGTCCTGTGCATGTTTATGTGTTTGCATTCTGCAGAGGCTTGTTAAAAGTGGTGACAGAGCACTGTAGGATTTCCAGGTTCACTTATAAACATCAGCACAGGACTGTTCTGCAGCTGCGCCTCCCTGCCTCGACGCGAAAAACAGTTTTTCAAGATGGGAAATCTCAACATAGGCGCCTGACAGGGAGATTTGTTTCATATAAGGCCTCAAACTCCGACACTCTGATTTACTCTGGGAGCTTTTATTTAAGGGTGGTCTAGTCAAACGCAGTGAGGTCACTATTTTTATTCATTTCCAATGAAAGCATGGGTGGTGTGGTTATCGTAGACTACAGACAGTAGTCGTTACTGTAAAATCAGCCAAAGACTAAACAGCTCTTGCTGTAGAAAAGACAAAATGGCCAATACAGGCTTCCTCCGGTTGGAATAATACAGCACTGTTTTCTTTGTGAGATCTATACTGGCTGGCCAACGGGCTGGCATGCTGTTTTTCTGTTAAATCTCAGCTAAGGTCTCTGTCCTCTGGCTCCATTGTGTACTCAGCTTCATCTGTGAGCACAGTGGGAGTTTTTCATAAGCTGTGTGTACACTGCACAGATTCTGTTTGTGCATGAGTACGTGACCTTAAACAATTTGCATGTGCAAGGAGAATTACATATTTATGCGTGTTGTAGGCCAAAGCCTGACCCAGTGCAGGAAGAGCCATTGTTGTTTTGACATTTTCTGTGGAAATTGGAATTTATGAGAAAAAGTTTCAAGTTAGATAACCTATAGCGATATCAAGAATCAGACTCTAATTTTAACCTAAACGACATTTCCTTTACACTTGACACAAGAAGTCTGAGGTTGCTTTTAGATTCATTTTTCATTCCACTTTTTATACTCTTTGTAATCCTGCTACAATATTGTTTTGCGTAGCAGGATATCACAAAAAGCACTCAATCAATGAGATTTTATTGTTAATGTGGATCTTTAATAACATTGTTTTTTTTTTTAGCCATAACTGTGAAACTATTATTCCATATTGTTAGGGACTGTTTTCAGTGTCAATAAATCATTTTAACTTATATGGATAGTATACTTTTTTTGTATGAAAGTATTGTTAGTGTATATTGAGAAGTTAATCCATTGAAGGAGTATGACTTTCTTCTCTTACAGGGAAAATAAAGTTTCAGGTAAAACTAGGAAAGTGGAAGAAATCCAAGGCCATTTTACCAATAAGTCATATTAAAATAATCCACCTGTTTCTGTCATTTAAATGACATTATCTGTGTTTAATGCCACAGAGAGACATTTTCCTGAGCTGCTACATTATTAATGAACATCTTTATTGAGTTTTTAAGTTTGAGTTTGAACTTCACTGTTTTTTTTGTGCTGATTTTCAAAATTAGCATGTACAGTATTCACTGCCTTACTGTTACCATTTATGAAATGGAAATGTGCCCATGTCCTTGTGAAACTCTGGCTGTCTTGTATATATTTTAGCAGAACATGTATTCATATATTGAGATTGAATTGTTTATATGGCTGATTAGAGCAATATACTACTGAATAATGAATATGGTCTCAGTAGAGGTTTTAGCAGCAGACTCTTTCAGTGTGTCAGCTGAGTTGCATTGGCTGTGTGAGAGAGCGTGTGCGTGCACGCAGGGTTAAATGACCAACTGGGCAGTGTGAAAGCACATTGTGGTAACTCCACTCAGGTCAAACTCTCTCCAGGGACTGGAAGTGGAAAGTGAATGCTGCCAGTTTGGACATTGGGCTATGACAACTGCTCTCAGCAGCATCTCATCTGACAAACCTATTAGTAGTGACGCCAACACACAAGCACAGACACACAAGAGTATAAACATAGAGTACAAATGGGAGAAGCTGTGCTTTAAAACAAAGTATAGGCAAAAACCTTTACATCTGTCTTCTCGGCTCACATACACACAGTAGGCATGCATGAACCCACATCACCAGTAGGCAGCGAAGGGCACATTTCATCCTTAAACACATCACATACCTCGGGCCACAGGGTGAGAGGCATTTGTGTTTCATTTCCGTTCACATACTATCTGCCAACGGCCGTGTCTTCCCCACAAAGAGGAAATTGAAACATCAAACCCTGTGATTATCCAGATTATAATTATTTTCAATTGATGTCCAACATCGAGAATGGTCACTCTTAGTTGAGGTGTAATTGAGTTTCATGAAGACAGCATAAATCAAGAAATATCTGGTTACACTATCCAAAATAGCTGGCGACTTAGGGCTGTTAGCTAAAATTGTGCTTGGCTTTTTCTTCGTTTTACCCAACACAATTCTTTTCACATGGCGGGAGAAGTGTTTGGCAGCACTGGCCAAAGATTAGACAAGTTCCAGCCCTTTTGCATTGCCTCTGCCCTCGATTGTTTTCACTAGGCGTCTTTTTTAATGACTTAAAATATTGGTCTGCCAAAGCCAGAAAGAACCCAATGCTCCATTTTAATCATTGATGGCACAATCAAGAGAGAGAAAGTGGGGAATAGACTGTCACTTGGAACCTCACACATAGATTCAATGGCTTGATTTTGTTTGTGCTTGAGACTCTTTTAATGCCTCCGAGTGTGTTGCGCACAGTTTGTTAATGTGAAGTTCTTTGTGGATTAGTACTCAGATCTTGGTTATTTATGCAGCCTTCCAGTTGTTTATTGAATGTTTACTGCTACGTATTTGTTGATTAATGTGTTCAGTTTTCTATCATTCATATTTTGTTGGTGTTGTGTCTTTGATGGTGTTCTTCAGGTTTCATTCCAGCGCCAGCCGTTTGTGTACGCACGTATTTCTGGACTGTGATCAGAGGTCTTGCTTTGTGCCGCCTCGCTCTCAATCATCTATTCTGGCTTTGATTCGTCTGGCCGACGTTGTTGCTCAGACACGCAGGTGTTTCTCATCAGTTCCGTAAGAGGGAGTTTACTACTCACCTAAACCTTTCCATACGTAGAGGTGCCCTTTTTCCTCTGCTCAGGTTTCAGCTTACTGGCACTGATGATCCCTGAACAGAAATCTCCGCTCCTTTAGACCTGGAGTTTGTTAGGGCTTCAGAAAGAAATCCAAGATAGAAGAAGGAGCTGTTAAGAGTTGTTGTGATCTGTTAGTTTGTAATGAGTCCTGTCCTGCTCCACTCACTGACTTCTTTGTAGTCTTTCACACAGCACACCATACGGCAGCTAACTACAGTAGTCAGTTACTATATTTAAAAAAAATAAAATGGTTCTCATATATCAAACATGGTTCTTGCCAAAACCTAGTTTCTTTCTTCTCCATCATGAAAAAAATCCCTGCAGTATAACTTTTCTAATATTGAATAAAGTTTGAGGTCAATAAAGAATGTTGTGTTAGCGGACTGCATACATCATTTTCCAGCCCTGTAGCAGATAGTAAACAATAGTTGAAATCCCTCAGTTATAGTTTAAGTAGATCACATTAATATTTGTATCACCTTAATTGGGATATTTGGACTTTCAGAGCTGAGTAGCAGCTTTTCCTTTTTGCTAGATACAGAAAAACGTACTTAATCAGCCAAATACTGATCTTTACTTTAGAGTCATCGAAACCCAAACAATGTTATGTGTCTGAAATAGTATGTCAAACATCGATTCCAATATCATTTTAAAATTGGTTTAAAGCCCTCAACGGCTGAACAGTCGTCGGTTTTTTACTATGGTATCTGAGAAATGATATTGTCTCTTTTTTATTATTATCATTCCTTAGAGAATTACAATAGTTTTTTTCGCCACTAGATATCACACCATTAAATCTGTTTTTATATCGGAACTTTGTCTTTATAAATAATCCATCCTGGGCTATGTATCCCTATTTCTTTCATATGTTACAAGACAGATTTAATCTGCCATGTGTTATAATAGTTAGCAGACACCTGTCAGTATAACACCACTTGGTATTGTGAGAGAGGGCACTCAACCCTCACAGGGGCCACTGGCCAGCACTTTAAGCTATTACAAAGCTTGGCTGAATTCACGCCTCTCCGTTTAACAGCCCTTGGCCCCACTTTTAGGAAATCGGGCCCATCCTTTTCATTGGTGCACCTGGAACAATTTTATTTGCTGCGGCTGGAAATATTCAAGGTGCAAGGAAGGGGGACATTTGTGGAGCTGTGGTGGAATGAGTCTCTTGGCTTGTATTGTCCCGAGCAATGCCAGAGGCTTTTTTTTCCCCATTACTTTCCCAAACAGTTTGGTTCTTACACTGACAGGGTGAATAGCTCTGACTAGGCTGCTTTGGGGGAGTTCTCTATTTTGGGACAGTCGTTTATATAAGACGACTGTTTTTAATGCAGGTCATCCCTGGGTGAGATTCTGTGCCCATCTTTTGTTACAGTGATTTGAATCCAGCATGTCAGGTTTTGACATATTCTCTTCCTTTGGTCTGCTTTGCTGAGTCAAGAGACTGTGTGTTTTTTATATATTCTGTTACTATTGTCCTTGTCCCTTTCCCTGTTCCCAAATCACAAATAAACCTCAAGCAGTTTCTTTCTAACCCTACCGTGTTACTCATTTTATTCCTTCCTTTAATTGTGCCAGACATTCTTTAAAAGCCACAAAAAAAATAATCACTGGCCAAGACATGGCATTGCCGGCAGTCTTAAAACAAGCACTACATTTGCGTGCGCACACACACACACACACACACACACACACACACACACACACACACACACACACTCACGCACACATCTGGTTTCAGTTTCAAATGCCTTTCCTTATATATTTTTCTCGTTCATCCTCACACACACACACAATAGTCTTTTTATCCCCTCTAAATCTGGCCCTGCTCCACCACAGTCACCGTGTCCAAATAGGCCAGTGAATTGCAACATGTCATCAGCATAATTAAGCCATTTAGTGCAGAGAGCTGAATGTGTCATGCATTGTATACGATGCATCTGACCATTTCCTCATATAGATCAGGTGTATTTTAGTTGCTCCTCATGAAAGGCGGGAGAAAAATAAAGAGTCTTCAGTGGCTGTGGCATTTCGCAAAAGGCAATTACCATCAATCACATTGAATTCTGTGTCAAGGTGGCCTGGAGTTGAGTTCCTGTACCGTGGGGACAGCGTTTTGACAATGACATAGGATCCTCTATTGGCTACAAGCAGGAACATAGAAGATGAAAGATCCTATTGGACCTAATGGGGGCCATGGTCTGAAATGTAATGCATGGCCATTGACTATCATTATGCCCTTGAAAAGCCAATAAACTGCTCTAGGACACAGACCATTATATGTCATTAGAACTCAGCTCATACCTTTCATCTAAACACATTCATTCATAATGTACCACTTTCAGCAACTAGCACAGACTCTTTGGGAACAAAGGAGTGCTTTTCGGTAAAATAAGTTAATTTAAGTAGTTATCAAATTACAAAACATACAGTCAGTCAGGCAGGGAGGGAGACAAACACATATAAGCTTTTACTTTTGCCGGTGATGTTTGCACCAAGATTTAGACATAACCACAACTAGCTCTCATTCCCAAACTATCTCTCATTTCTGGTCTATAATGTTCCACTTGACAATTGCTGTATTGTACACACAAGAAGTGAGTGTACACACATAATAAACCGCTTACAGGTATCTTCCTGCGAGTGTTTATAGTCCCAGTGAAGTGAAGGGAATTGACACATCCCACTTCTGTTTTTCCCGCCCTCGGCACGGAGCATTCCACAGCTCCACAGAGGTGTTGGCCAATTAGTCGCCTGACCTTTCAGGTCGAAGGTTGCCAGTGCACCGAGCCTCAGGGGTACCCAGTGATATTTTAAGGAGTTTTGACTGTGGATACTTAAAACAGCAGAAATACCCTCAAGGCTTCGCAGGCCGTCTTAAGTGCATTACCTGGGTCACAAAATGACAGGTGATGGGTATCAAGATGGAGCTGTAGCGTTTTTTTGACCCCTGCTCCTCTGTTCCCCCCAAATCTCTCAGGTAAGGAAAAGTGCCTGAAGTTGATGATGCAAGGGGAAATGGGGCAGTCCTTCAAAAGATGACCTGGAATAGTTGCTTCTGGCTGGGGTTTGTAATTGTAGCACATTCCCTGCCTGGACTGGAGAGGCCCAGGGGATAATGGCTTACCACAGCTCCTACAGCCTAATCACAGCCTCTCCTCTTCCTTTAATGGACTTAGAGAGAGTTTATTTCAACATGGAACCCAGTTGCCTGATAACAATTTTGACATGAGACGATTCTTCCGAATTTTGGATTACGTTGCAATGCTATGTTAAAGTTGACAGGCCTGATGACCTATGATCGGGCAATCACTGTTAAGGGGAGGAGCTTTACAAATGGATAATTTGGATAAGCCAAAAAAAAAAAAAAAAAACTCAGAGCAACAGAGAAAGTATCCTTCTTCCACGACATGAAGATGAAGATACGTGCCGTATGTACAGAGTAGACAGGAGTGGAAGTAGTAGAATTACAATATTAAGTAAATAAAGCTCCTATTATGTGATATTACATTAAATCAAGCATTAAGCGTAATAACTAAAAAGAGTTAGGTACATAAGTGAAAAGAACATTATAGGAAATGCTGGTGAACTCAGAGTCAGAGGGTTCATAGCAAGATCTCACCTCTAAAGACCCGAGCAAACGTAGACAGTGACAGAGTGAGAGCGAAAACAGGTGTGACGAAGTGGAAAATAAGAGCCATAACCCACAAACATGGAATACTCATTCACAAGCCCTGGCCTCTTCATTATAGATCTCTGCCTGTATATTTTCCCCGCTTTTTGACAGGTGATACCTGACATGCATAAATCCATAACATTCCTTCCCACTGATCTCCCACTGTATCTTTACTTCCCGCCACCCAGGTGGAGCTGTACATATTGGAGGTCTTTGAACGAGTGCTTTCACTCTCCTTTGCCCCAAGGGTGTTTGAACACAGTGCCGATGACCTGCCACACCATTAAACTCACCAAGCCTTCAATCGCCACGTTCAGGTGCACTGTGTGAAAGCCCAAGCTGTGATTTACTCAAGTCTGTCGTGGTGGCTTTTGGGTTGGTAACTGTGTCCTTCAAATAAATCAGTTATTTGCCAAGACTTAACCTTTGGCTCATTGCGAAATACTTGAAACATAGATGCATCTCTGTAGAGCAGGAAGCAGGGCTGACTTGAACTGTCCTGTAGCTTGGATGTAATAATTAATAGGGTTCTGAGACCAGAGTTTTGGTGGTGGTGGCTTGTAGGAGAGAGAAAAAAAAAGTCCCCCACTCGCCTTTGCAGTGCTGCTGCATCCTTGATAAGTGTCCTTGTGTTGTTTTTGCAGCCACTGTCATTCTGTGGTGGCCGCAGTGCAGCGCATTGTTTTATTTTACTTTGGTTGCACAATGTGTGTGGCCATTGTCCTTCCAGTTAATTCATCCTCGGACATAAAAACAAAACGAGAACAAAGTGAAAAATTGCATCCAAAAGCAGTCCGCCCTGAGTTAAAAGGCTCTTCGTGTTATTCATTACTATTTACATTATGAATATTAAATGTGATACTAAGAACTCTTTTTTTTTTTTTTGATAGTTGTTGTTTTACCCCTACTTTGTGTTGTAACCCTGGGGTTTGCCTCCCACTGTTTTTAAATCTATGTTTTAAGCAGTGGTGTTATTGCACAGTGAGCAGGAGCAGCAGGAGGTTTACAGAGTGTGTAAAGCATTAGGAGGCCACACAGACAGTAATAAGTCTGCTCCATCCTGACTGATAGGTCCATTTTATTGCAACAGCCAGTGAGTGCGGGTGTCCCCTCGAGGGACACATACCTATCTGCATGATGGATGGAGATTTTAGTCGCAACAGAACCCCTGTTCGCTCTGGGGGGAAAAGTTTCTCACTTTTATTGAGTATTTTTGAACAGCATTTGGAAAGTGAGTGAACAATTAAAGTGTGAGTTGAAAGTCAAAAGTTCAAGCTGATAAGATATTGAGACAGGTTTCGCAGGGTGATTTGTTTCCTCTCTGTCCGCTGAGGATTCGAGTGAATGAGCTCCACTGTGCACAGAGGCCGAGCAGTTAGGAAGTTTGGAAAGTGTGAAAGTAAGTTGAAGGTGCTAAGTTGTCAACCAGCCATCAGGCAGCAGGGTGGATGCAATGAGCTGTGTGTGTGTGTGTGTGTGTGTGTGTGTACGTGCACGTGCATGTGCGTGTGTGTGTGTAAGCTTTTGAGAAAGCGAGACAGAAAGGGGTATTTTTGATTACGTGTGTGTGTATGCTTGGATGTGTTTGTTACAGAGTAGTCACTTCTTTACCTTTCCCCTTCACTCCTCTTCCCTTCTATATCATTTACATACACACACACACACACACACACGGTCAATGTGTCAGAAATCAGAGTGGCCAATGGGTCAGAGGAAAACAAAATAGCTTACCAAATACTGCAGATTTATCAAGCCTGATTACTTTACAGGGGCTTTCTAAGCTCCCTGCAAATACAGGGTAATGAACACAATTACAAGTCATGCTAAACATTTCCTGCTTGTTTACAGTGGCCTAATGCATAGTATGTCAATACCAGAAAGGCCATTTTTCTATAGAGGTGGTTTCTTTGTTGTGATTGCATTTCAGGTCCTTGAATGGAGGTCACCGTAAGTGTTGGAGAGCAGCTTTGCATATCGACTCTGAAGAATGTTTGAAAACATGACTTATTGATTCATATTAGGTCATTAGGTTTATAAAAGTCCAGCACTGATGGATGGTGGTGCTCGACTCAAAAACATGCCAGACTGCCTGATGGATGTTTGGCCTGTATGGCAGTATTGATAGGCAGGGATGGAGGGATTCTGTGCTAAAACATACACGTGTATTGATTGGTTGATGCAGATGAACCCAGTGCGAGGGTCAGAGCGAGCCCTCGGGGGCCGTGGATGTGTTGGTGTGAATGTCAACCAAGGTTGGATCTAGTCATTCTGCAACACGTGTGTTTAGAAAGGGCTGGGAGCTGTGTGTGTGTGTGTGTGTGTGTGTGTGTGTGTGTGTGTGTGTGTGTGTGTGTGTGTGTGTGTGTGTGTGTGTGTGTGTGTGTGTGTGTGTGTGTGTGTGTGTGTGTGTGTGTGTGTGTGTGTCTGTGTAAGTGTAGCATTGCCCCATAGATGTGTGTTGACACTCAGCATACACATTAGGCTTTGTTTCTTCATATTTGAGTCTTTCTGCTGTGAGCACAACATTGACTCATTTGCTGAAACATTTTCTAACCCTAACCCTGTATGAGCTTCTATGGTCAATGCCAAAATTGTGCAGTAAGCGTACGCAATAAATATAACTGCCTGGCTATCAATCCGATGGCATATGGCCATACCATGGTAGATTTGCGGAGACATTCTTTCAGACAGTTGTATTTACTGTATTTAAAATGTGATCTAAATTGAACCACTAAAATCCATCTAAAGTTGCATTATACTCATAGTTTATAGAGTGTCAGTAAAGTGGGAAGCCTCACAACTTTGCTTATGTTGGCAAAAAACACAAAAACAAAAGATAGAAATATAAATGGTAGATGCTGAAGCTAATAAGAGAAGGGGGAAAAGAAGACCAGAGGGGAATTCTCCATTAAGTGCCATATAGAATGAAGGCATTTCTCCTTGACTTCTGCAGACAGCTTGGATTGTTTCCTGATTCATGAGCACTTCAAGTTGAAATGGGAATGCTTCCCGTCAGTAGGAAGGTTGACACTTTCATTTGGTAAAATAAATAGTCAAATGTCCTGTAGCAACAAAAGACATGTTCCAGCTAATGTCTTTCGTTGCTTCAGGGCATGCAGAAAATATGTCAAACGAAGCTCAATGAAATTCTATGTATATACAATTCAATACTTCCAAAACCATTTTACAATCGTGAGAAATCAGTCTCAATCCTGGTGACAAATGCATTTCACACATAAAAACAAGATTTGCAAATGTGTATGACAATTTGTAAGTAATTTGTGGTGTTCATAAATGTATTTTCCAATCCACAAACGAATACCAACCAATTTGAAAAACTGCGGTTAGTAAATTTGAAGTTGCCAGAATAAAAGCAAGATGAACGTGGAATATTCCGTGTAAAAATACTTACTTGGGATATTGTCTACTCAAAAGGCGACAAACTATTGTCTTATCACACTTTGAAATTCCACATAAATGCGCTGAAAAGGCGGCCGAGATTTCCACCAGCACTTAAAAACGCAACATTTATGGATCGGTATATTGCAGAAAATATGTCAAACGAAGCTCAATGAAATTCTATGTATATACAATTCAATACTTCCAAAACCATTTTACAATCGTGAGAAATCAGTCTCAATCCTGGTGACAAATGCATTTCACACATAAATATATATAATCACATTAACACAACACCATAAATTGCTCACAAATCATACCGGAATTGGGACATTTCTATTTCCATAATGAAATGTATTTTTATATATTTTAATACATTTTAAAAGCTAGTTTGAACAGTGCTGAATGTAGTTTTACAATCCTATATAATGACCATAAAGGAGGGAACACCTGTCCCACCCACTCATCACTATCAAGGTCTGAAAATCTTGTGAATGGTGTAGATTTCCTCTAATATGTGTTCAGTCATTGCTAACAGAGTAATCTTTGTTACTAATGTTACAGTTATTATGTTAGTTTTGTCACAAAATGGCAATTAATCTTATCTAGGCAATCCTCTAGACGCTGCTCTGTCAGATATCGTCATTTGATCCTGGTGATCTCACAGCCCGGCCTGTCATCGCCCAATAGCAAAGGTTCATACTCTTTCCAATGAATACACTTCCTGTTTGGATAGTGTGTAAAACATGCCCTAGTGGTTTAGATAACATTGTGACAGTCTGTGTTTGTGAAAATAGCCTGGACTGGACCTGATTTTGCTCCTCCATAGATCACGCTGATTATTTTTCTCTTCAAGCTTACTCCTGTCTTAGACGTCCCCAACCCCAATATCTGACCTACAAATATGAAGCGTGATGTATTCAATGCATCTGGGTGCCACGGTGGGTTAACCCTTCCACTTGGCTTCAGTATCTGCCTTTACATACTATTTGATTTTCCAAAGAGAGAGGGGGGGTGCAGTGCATTGAAAAGAAAAGGAGAGAGAGAGAGAGAGAGAGAGAGAGAGAGAGAGAGAGAGAGAGAGAGAGCAACAGTGGTGGATCACATGTCTTCATGGCTGTCCAACAGTAAATTAAAATGAGGAGCAATTTCCTGAGGCCCAATTAGCAGAAAATTGGTCCTGTCTGTTGGAGTGACTCCCCTGGGAGGAGGGAGAGTCGGTGGAGGCTGTTGCTGCGAGAAACAGAGAGAGAGAGAAGGTAAACGCTGCACAGATTGTCACATTACAGTGTGTGAACTAGAAATACAGTAAAACCATGTTGAGACAAGCAAAAATAGATCCCAGTGATGATAGAATGAGAAGGATACAACAGATGTTAACATGGAAAGTACGTGTGAGAAACTATGGCATAATCTATACACTCTGTTTACACATGAACATTATGGAAATCCACATTAGTATTTTCAGGTCATTTTTGTTAGATCTATTATTAGAAAGACAGTTGAATCTATTCCTGTTTCACAGTAGCTCTGCTGTCACACTGAGCAGGTGTATGACACCACTCTCTATTTCTGTTTTCCTCATCCACACTAAAACGTAAAGCTGGCGTTTTCAGATGTATCCACTCTGGAGGGCGGTTTCCCGAAAACGCTCTCCAACCGCTCAACCACATTAAACAAAGTAGAGAGAAAAAGTAGCATTTTCAGATTTAGCAAGCTTAGTGTGGAAGCAGTGTTAATGTATAGTTCAAGTTCAAGTTACTTTATTGTCCCCCAATGGGGCAATTTGTTGTGCAGCAGATAGTATAGTACAAATCTCACACACACAATACAGAGATTGCTGACCTTGCAGGCATAGTTAAAAATAAATAAATAAATAAAAATAGGTATAGAGACCTTTACACAGCAAGTGTAACTCTGTCTTCCAGAAATTATGTTTATGTTCTACAGATTTGTTTTGCCAATAATGTTTTGCTGATAAATGTAATTGGTGTCTGGATTATGTTTCATTGTAAATGTTGTTTTTTAGAGTGAAGGGAGTGCTACATTCTTGTACTGCACAGAAGTTATATGGAGGTGGTCGGGATGAATGGTAGGCAAGCGCAGGACTTTGTTACTGGAGACCTGAGTCCCACGCGTGGTTAGGGTTAGGCAACAGAAACACTGTGGTTGAGGATAGGGAAAGATTGTTGTTTTAGTTGATGTCCTGTTTTGTGCTTCAAGTTGCTGTTGACTTTTTCAAATTCTAAAACCATCACCAAAACTTTCACTAGGCAAGTGCTGTGAGTGCCTTAGCTTAAGCATAAAAAAGTTTTGTATGCAGTAGTTTCTACAAGTGTGTACTGTATTGCAAGAGCTGACATTGTAGAAAAGCAAACAAAATAACTTGCTAGTGAAGATTTTCTGAAGTTCTTGGTCGATTTCCTTAAGAATCTTATATATCCATAAACGTAATCTGGACGGCATTGCATTTCTATCAAAATGTATTTGCTGTTGCAAATTAGTAGTACGTAAACATAATTCTATGAGAGGGTTGGCAAGCCTATGAGCAAATAAAAAGGGATGATAGAGGTTCAAGAATGCAAGAAATCGGTGCTAGTACGATCAGAGTCATTGAGAAGCTGTATTTACTTTAACTCGCAACGCAACAAACACTTCAATCAATTTCTACTTTTATGTGAGACAAAAGACGTGAATGTTTTCACTCAAATCACAGAACAACCACATAATTAATGAGGCGAAATGTTTGACTGGGAATCTGCTGAGCTTTAATTTAACCATAATGGAGAATTGATAACAGAGGCAGCATAGTGATGGATGTTGGTTTTTGGATGAGGTCCAGTGCCTCCACAAGTAATACTCTGCATGTGCTCTACACAATCAATTCACACACATTTTGCACCAGAATGCTTTGGCTATTGATGACAGTGAGGATGGACTTGGGCAGAGACAGGAGTCATGCAGGGAGGGAACTGGGTCAATCTCAGTCCCCGGTTCGGGATCGACCCGCCTCGATGCCCGTCACTCAGTGTTAATGAAAGTCCCTGATTGATTCCGGTGCACAGTCCTGTCACGACGACAGAACTCATCAACCCTGCTAAAGTCATTGACCATTGATGAAATTATTGTTCTTGCTCTGGTAATTAAGTCAAAATTTATCTGAGCTTTTGTCTCTGCTAGGGTCCAAGGATGAATATCTGGGTCTTAATTCTCATCATTAATCTTGCTTTCTAGCTTTTTCCATGGTAAAAACACATTTAGCACAGAGGCTGAAAAAACATCTTTTACAGTTTCACATAATTATGTATGACCTAATCAAGGCAAACAGATAAATTACTAAAACTGCTGTAAGACTAACAACAACAACAACGCTGTGTATAATTCCACTTTCTTGCTTAGGTTAGACCTATATACAGCTATATTTCTGTCAAAACATTCTTCAACGATTGCAAGTTGCATGACTGTGATTTATACATTTTAAATCACTCACCACTCAAAGTCTGGAAACCATATCCATTTGAATAAGATTGCGATTAAAAATACATCATCCTACATTCAATCTAAATAGACAAATGTTTACCGCTAGTAGGCCTAATTAGTGTTCAGGAAAATGAGCTGTTCTCTTGCAGTTGATTGGACACCAATAGACAAGAATAGCTTCTTCTCTGAGGACCTGAATCGCCCTCTTGGTACATTCATCCTCTTCCTTTTAAATTAAATAAGTGATGGCCTGTCCCTGTTAATGAATTTCATCTCATCAAAAAAACATCTCGGTCCTCTCTGGACTAAATGATCATGTTCTCTTAGAATCACAGACAGTCCTGATGACCCAAAAGAAGCAAAGAAAAATCCCATATATTCAATCAAAGAATAAGTGGAATTCTGTGATTCATCCTTAAATCCGTAAATAATCATCAAAGGATTCTTAAATCCTTAAAGAATTGTCTAAGGATCCTTAAAGCCTTTTGTTGCATATTATGTATTATTTATATGTAAAAAACAGCATTCCTTTAGTCACGAGGTGAGCAGGATGAGGAAATGTCTGCAACTTAAGCAATTTTTGACTTTGGTAAACTCAAATAGTTATTCCAACGAAGCGCATCTAAAACAATCCAATACATACAATATTTTGCACATTAAACATAATTTTTTTGCCGTGTTTCTAGCATCAGATTTGGTATACTGTTTTGTCACAGTGTGAATGTAGGACAAAACTTTTAATGAGCGTGGGCCTCTGTGGATCCAACAAAGAGACTAGGACATGACGATCCAGTATTGTCTGCTTCCCTGTTGTTACTTGCTGATAAGATTCAGCCCTGTGTCTACTCATCCATCTAATTATCTGTCTACCTGCCTGCCTCTGTCCATCGCCACCCTCCTCTATTGTTATTCACTCCAGGCAGGACAAACATGACTTGCTGACCTCTGGCCATTAGAGACCTTTCAAGCAAAAAAAAAACAGACCCTTTTTACCTGTCGCGCTCAGGGTCATTGAATGCCACTGTTTCAATGCAAAATGCCATTATATCATTTGAAAAGAGGATAATGGCAGTTTGCTCTTGCCAAGTTTCATAGCCTCAACCCAACTTCAACTACAGCTTCCAAGAGGACAAAAGGAAGATAACCCCAACTGAAACCAATTGAAAACTTACCCTCCTTGAAACATTAATGAACATAAGGACAGAGCTTCTCCTGCACTTGGGGGTTAATATATAATCACACACTTAAGAGTTTCTTCCAAGATCTCAAGACAGAGAGAGGGCTTGACCTGGATTTTTTTGTAAAGCTCTAACTCCAGGCGACAGTCATACTATTCAGGGATATCAAGTCTTATCATCTTCTCTCTTTTTTTCTTCTAAGTAGTATCGCTTACTTTCGTAAAAGCTCTGGCTTGTAACAATAGGCCTTATTCTCTTGGTGATTGAGGTACGGCTTTATGCTATACCCCTTGATGCATAGGAAGGTAATTTCATGGCTCCTTCCTGCAGACACGAATCAGAAACAGCGCTCTATTATCAAGCCCTGAATTTTAGGGCTCCTAGGTAGGGGATGGAGGTGGATATTAAGCCTCAAAGTGTGTGTGTGTGTGTGTGTGTGTGTGTGTGTGTGTGTGTGTGTGTGTGTGTGTGTGTGTGTGTGAGAGTTGGAGACGGAGCCAGAGAGAACATGAGTATATGTGGTCTTCATGAAGCAATAGAGGGGATGGAAGTGGGGGGGTTTGAGCGGTCCTGTGCATGATGTATCACGTTGCCGACTGTGTGGCTGCTGCCATCACATCAAAGAACAAAGGGGTGTTTATGTCAAGGCTGACTGATTTGGTTTTTATTAATGTCTTACCTCCCTTTACTCCCCCACTACCATCAACTTCCACACATCACTCCCCTTCCCCCATTATATTAACTCCAAACGGTGCTTTGGAGACCACACTGATTTCTTTTGCATTTGTCTCCCACCCTTCAAAAACACACACACACACACACACACACACACACACACACACACACACACATGCACACACTGTGCAGGGTTCTTGCCTGACTTAGCTGGGGCCTCCCTGAAACGTGCCATGTTTTCTCCCCGAGTGGATGAAGCGCACAGGCAGACATTCATTCACACTCAAGCTCCTTTTTCTCCCCCGAGCCATTTACACGGTGGAAAAGGTTAATTGCTCGAAACACTGGCGGTGTTATTTCAGCTGATTCCAGAAGCATTGCATTTGATATTAAACAGACAAGAGATTACTGTGTGATAACAAACTGTGTGCCAAGAGAGTATTTGCACATGTAAATGGAATACGCTCTAATTCTTGGGATGTGTTAGGGTGATAAAGTTTTTTTTTAAAAAGACACAAATAAAGCTAATCCTCCAGTTGCCTTTATTTTATTTTTTATTTTATTGTTAATTCTTTTTTAAATATGGCAGCCACAGTACAGTAAATAGAGAGAGACTAAGAATTCAAAGCAGCCTAAAGTTATTAAATCATTTTCAGTTTGATCTGCCTTTACTCTCAGCTGTCCTCACCCATGAGTGATGGGTCCATGTGCAGAGAGCTGTGCAAATCCCTTATGCCCACATTGTGCGCAGTATCGTCACCCCGTGAAGACCATTAGCATCATAGCTGTGGGTGATCGGCTTTTACAGCTCAGGGTCAGCGCTGGGTTTACTTTGAGGTAGCCCGGAAGAAAGAAAGATGTGGATCAAAGTGAGGAGTTTAGAGGAGACAGATAGACACAGGGGGATTCACTGAAAGATACATTTGACTTGACAATGTGGAAAAATTTTGTGAAAGAAAGACCCAACCTACGAATCGGTGATGGGTGATTTCACTAACTCCCCAGTTAGTATCTCCTTTCTGATTTAAGGACATACTAACTTATTAAAAGATTGTGTACTAATGTTAAGAGTGCACTACTTTGGTAGTTAATGTGATCTTTTTGCAGCTGTGAGTAGCTCTTTCATTGCTGTTCATTGCATTGAATAGTGTTGGGCACTACACTCAAATGTAGTGTAATGGAACTAATGTGCATTATACAATACCTTTTCCGAACTATCAAAAATTCACAAATTTGAAAGGCAAAATGCCAAACAAGCTGAGAGCCAACCAAACACAACTGAAGTTTATGAAATTAAAATAACTCATCATATAATGGAAATAACAAGCCTTACAATAGAGTTTCCTTAGGCCCAACAGTGCTTTGCGCTAAATGCTAACGCTCAATGACAATGCTAACATGCTGATGTTTGGCTTTTATAATGTTTACCGTGTTCACCATCTTATTTTTGTGTGTTAGCATGCCAATGTTTTCTAATTAGCACTACTCACAAAGTGCAGCTGAGGATGATGGGAATGTCATATTTGAACCTCATGGTGGCGAGGAGATCGCCAAAGTTAGTAATTATTCATTCTCTCGGAACCATGAATGTCTGTACAAATTGCATAGCAATCAAATTCTGTAGTTACTGAGATATTTCAGCCTGGCCCAATAATTTTTCTGGGATTTGGGGTGTTATTTTGTGTCTCTGGTGCTTCCACACACATACAAACTTGGGAAAAAAAAAGCATCCATGCTGTTTTGAGTGAGATACGGGTTTCTGAATGTATCCTGCCTTTAATCTCCGGGTGAGCTGGTCAAAATCGGCAGGGCCGTCTACGTCATTGGCCGAAACATTTGAATTCTCTGAGTCTCAGGTTCTGCAGGAGACTCCCCTCCTTCTTCAGGATCCGATTCTGGTTCGAGTATTACTGCCGCCATGTCCGTAACTTTCACACGTAGTTCTATCTAGTCACGTTAGTCTACACTCTCCCCGTTACTAATGTCTGTGCCCAAGCACTGACTAAGTAAGTATCTACTGCGCATGTGCCATCAACAAAAAGACAACAAAGATTGAACAGAAGTGAGATGCCTCACTCTGCAGCTAAAACAGAGAGCTCAACACTCAGAGTGAAAAAAAGGAGCTGCAACAATGTGCAGTACAACAAAAATATGGTGCTTTTTGAAAATGAAACCACATAAACCTATTCAACCTCTATACAACCTCTAAATACAATTATGAAACTAAAAATGAGCATATGAGCTCTTTATTTATTTGTAATGTACTTAATTCAAGCCTTTGAGTATTTACAATAATTTATAATAATGTTTAATTAAACCTAATATTGTAATTTCTGGCACATTTGCTGCCTTGCCTCATGAATTAGTGTATATATCAGTTACTGTGTATGCTCATAATGAACATGTTTTGTGTGTGTGTGTGTGTGTGTGTGAGATTCTGTGAACGCTCAAACACATTAGGGTGTAAGTGGCGTCGGAAAGGCTAGCATCGTCAAACAAATTACACAAAGCGAGGTAGCCTGTGCTCTCAAACACGTTACAGTGATTGAGCTTGAGAGGTGAGAGTGTGGCATTCTTTAAACACATCGTGTTTGGGGAGAAGTGGCGTATTCAAACACACGGATAAGAGAGATGGGGGTTGTGTAGCAATATGCATTATGGAGTCGGAGAGGTTGAGGGAGTGCAACATTTCTAAACACATTATGCTGGAGCGGCGATGGCATGCTTAAACAGTGTTGATAGAGAGCGGAGAGAGAGGGGGGGTCAAGAGAGTTTCTGTTTTATTTTGGCGAGGTGTGTGTGCTTTGTCTGCCCATTGAGTGCTGACTGAGTTATGACATCAGCTCAACCTGGGTACACAAACTTCCTAGAGTGATTCGTCTCACCTAAAGCACACTTGAGGGTTTATTGGCACACACATACAGTGCACCGAAGGACTGACAAACATGCATGCATATAGACGCATATGTGAATAAAGTCAATTGACATGCACACCCGGGCGTTTTTTTTGTTTTGTTTTTTTTAAACTTGAGGCATCCAATAAAACCAGCATGTAGAATCACTCCCAGAACCACACTCCTGACCCCGCCGATAAAGCCCGTCGTGAAGGATTAAGCTCAGATCGAGCAAAACACTTCAAGACATGTTCCCCCACACTTTATCTTGGCAATGTGTCCAGCCCAATTAACCTTACAAGCAGGCCTTTTTTCAGTTGCCAACTCTGAAGCAGCAGGGGTACCTCATCCCTGGCATTTTTCTTCACATGGCAACAGAACACCTTAAACAATGCAAAAAAAAACCCCGTAAAAAATGCTCTCTTCTGCTCCTGTTTCGGCACTCAGGTTGAATCTTTTCAATTAGCCAGGTTGACTTTGCAAGGCTAATTAAGTCCTCATCCTTGATGAGCTGTCTGACTTCTCCTCCAAGCCTCTTACCGGGGGCTTACAGCCCCGCAGGGGCCACCGGCCAGACAGATTGTTGTCCAGCTGGAATGGGATTAGCAGCCCGCCAGGGGCCTGAGGCCCACAGTCCCCGAGCTTTTGTTTGAATCTGAAGTGTCGAGTTGGAAGGGGTGAAGCAGGGAGAGAGGATTGAGGTAATCCCCTCCTCTTCAGGACTGCTCCCCAGAGGAGCGAATCCCTACTAAACCACTGAACGCTGTAGACCACCAACCACCACCAGAGCCACTGTTTACCCATCACAGCACAGCAGGTAGAGGGCCAAAGAAGAAGACTCCCCCTCCCTGACATGAATTAATGTATGTTCAGAAGGGTAATGTTCAATGACTGTAATGAAAACATGTTCCCTGGCCAAGCGTAAAATATAGGAGTTGTCTGGCAGGATTAGATGCTTCACACTGTGCAGCAGCAGGTTGTGAAACCCACCTAGTGGACTGGATTTTGTATGCTAGTACAGTGAGATTATTTATATAATCAACCAGCTGCCAATCTCAATATTTTTAACAGAACAAAATGGATATTGGCAAGAAAATATGAATTGGCATATCCAAACAAAAATTTTAATTCCAGGAAGACAGTCCCTGAGCACTGATTAAAATAATAATAGTTGCGAAGCTGCAGACTCTTTTTACTTTTTAGACTTAATTTGCACAAGCATGTTGGCCTTCAGCCAAAAGTGTATGTTACATTATGTATTAAATGATTCTCATTAATAAATGACTGAATGTACGAAAAGACTAAATGATGCTGACTCGCAAAAGCACTCAAACACACCTGTGGTATGCAGGTGTTTGTAGACATGTTCTTGCTGTAGTGTGTATACAGTATGACCATACAGTGGTTGTGTAGATAATAATAGATGATTCAAAAGGTAGGCATTTTGTCAAAGGACATGTCTTGTTTTGTGATGTAGGTTCTGCCTACATTTTTCCCCTGACAACTGTTGTGTTAAGGTAATCCTGCATAAAGAAGATGAAGACATGTTAATCACAAATAGCTTAGCTGTGGAGGCTAACCTTGTCAGGTTTGCAAAATCCTCCAACAAAGAACACAGTGAGTGGTTTGTTTTCAAAAAAATCTCCACCCTTTTTAAAGGATTAAGAAAAAAAACAGAATTCTGTAAATTGCCAGGTTAGTCAGGTTTTACAAGTTGAAACCAGTATGTATTTACTTATTGAGGGTAAATGAGGTGTAGAAATCCCTGCTAGTCACCTAATTTGTTTTAATTTATTTAGTGCATGTTAGTTATGTTCTTCGGATGAACACCATATTATTTTGTATTGTTTGCATTTCTTATGAATATTATTGAAGGTCAGCAAGTAGTTTGACCTCTCATGGTGCACCTGTGCCTGTGAGTCATCTACAGCATTGAGCCAATACCAACAGGCTGTCTTTCATCACAGTTTGACAGAAGCACATGAGATTATAGAAAAATCCACCAAAAACAACCACACTGATCTGAGGGATAATCCAGAGCCCAAACATCAGAGGGAAACAGGAGGACACTGCTTCATCTATCATCCAACAAGAATCCACCCTGAAGAAAAACACAGGGACGAGATGCGCCGCTATTGTCCAACCTCACTGGCACAGGGAGAACAGGATGCGATGAGTTTCTATGCCTGAGGCAACTGGGGAAACACTGTGCCACCAGCCTTGAAACGTGATGTTACTGGAGCAAACAGTGGCTGCCTTTATACAAAAGTATAAAAAGAGAACTTCTTTGTCTTTTGCTTGATTTGGAAGCAGACCGTTTGTAAAAAAGCTGGCCCAAGCACAGCTTTATCGAGATGAGGATTGATATTGGGCTTCAGGGCATTTATTAAAAGTTCAATGTGGCTGTAGATAAAGCTGTGCTAATTTGAACAGTGCACCATTATGCACCATTCACTGCTCAGGTGACTGATGTGGTTTCTTCCACTGTCAGTACTCTACATCTTATTTTACAGTCATCACAAAGGCTTTAGTTCAAAGGCGTGATTAAATGCCAGAACATATGCAATACAGCTGTTTGAGACACTTAATACATCGGTATCACCTTCATCTTTTCTTTTTATCATCAACCAACACCCTGCCACACACACACAGCCCCCCCACCAATGTACAGTATATTGTTGGCTCTCCCTATTGAAATGCAAGATGGCTAGAGTACAGTGAGTCTGTATGTCATTGTGTGTGTGTGTGTGTGTGTGTGTTTTAGAACGTGTGTAGCGAGCTTTGCCCAGTTCTCACCAGCAGGACCAGAGGCTGTTTTTATAGCTGCATTTCTTGCGTCAGTTCTCTGAGATGTCAGAACTGAAGGGTCAGAGAAAAGGAGCCTCCAACTGAAGAGGAATGAGACTGATCCTTTGCCAGACAGCCTCAGCTGGGGGCCACTATCCAATTGACTTTTCCAACAAGTCCCCGCCACCAAAACCCCCACTGTCCACCCTCCCCACATTTATTTCTGGACATGCACTGATAACAGAATTTCCGGGGAACTGTCCAAACAGATTGCCCTGTGTTGCAATATATGCTGTGTTTTGGACACACATCAGGATTACTCCATTAGATGGGTATCAGGTCTCACTGCCTTGTCAGCATGTTAACAGGGAAAAGAAAGTCCCCATTTGTGCCGTTGAATAGTGGAACACACCACAGCTCTATATTTGTCTTGTAAATTGATTGTGTTTTTATCTTGTCTCTAAAATTGCCAGATGCAAGCCTCTTGAATCTCAATCTTTACGCTTGAGCTCCAGATTTTTTTTCTCAGGCCCCATATGGACTGTGTTGTGCCGGTCAAACATAGCATACAAATGACACACTGACTTATTTATTTTAACAAGGCTTGTTGTACAGACACAAACTGCTGACATTTATATTCCTTTCCTCCTCCTTCTCTCATCCTCCCTACCTCTCGTTTTCTCTGGACAAAAGAAGAGTTCGCAAAAGTCAGCATCACGGTCATTCCTCCTAATCTCGGCTAAGTTTTTTTTTTCTAACTCATGACATTCTTTAAAGACATTTATTATAAGATAGTAAAGAGTAATGGGGTGTTTCATTTGCCATAATGAAACCTAATCACCCTGTGGACAGTGCTTTGAATCCATCTGTCCAGTGGTTTAATAGTCAAAGTTGAGCCGTGGAACAGAACAACTCTCGGCCTGCAGGCTGTCAGAGAAAGCAGTTGAAGGAAGGGATTCCTTTACATCTTAAAGGATTGAAGTGTGTGGATGATGACGATATGACGAGTTTGAAGTCCAACTTTTTTTTCCCCTTTAGGAAAAGATGGATTCTGACAGATGCGGGGTAAATCATTTTAAGATCATTCTCAATGGGATTTGAGGAAATGAAACTTTTTATTTACTGTAGTTGTAGGCTACTGTAGTTTACAACTACAGTGTTCAGCAGTGCACAATTTCACACACAGTCATGCATCTGTGAACTTTGACCCGTTGACTGATAGCAAGCCGCCTTGACATGGCTGACCTTTGAGGGAACATAGAGCTGGAGCGTCAAAAAACAAAGCTGTGTTGCACCATTCACATTAATTTAACCCTTCTCTCTTGAGTATAAACTACTCCACAAAAGAGGAATGGTTTGCAGATAGTCATGAGACAGGAGTCAATGTTACAAATACGTCTTTTGAATAAACTATTTGAAAATATTGTTTCATTAGTGGTCTAGCTAACAAGCTAGCAAATGGGCAGCTAGCAAGCTCCTTAGCTCGTAGAGCTCCTTTTCCCATTTTAGTACTCTTTATTGAATAATGATGTAGCTACAGTCTTGACGACAAACATGTCAGGTATTAAACAGCCCAGTTCAGAGAAAATACAAAATTTAAAAGCTAATGACTCATTAGCACTAGCATTTTCCCCCCTGGCTAATGTGCTAATAGTTAGCATGCAAGCTACATTAGTTTATCAACTAACCCTACGTCACCAAGCTTCTAAAACCACATATGTTGTTCACTGACTTTCTGCTGTCTCAAAGGGACTACAGTATAGTGAGAGAAATATTGGCTATATAGCAAAAAAATAACATTTGATTGTTACAGCTGTATAATTAATCTTTCCTTTTCCGAAGAGCACCTATATCTACATATAATATGTCTATAGTGTAGGCTTCAGGCAAAGGTTTGCTGTTTAGTATGTGCCTGCCTGTGTTATTTTAAGTGTGAAAGATAATTGGTCACCTAAGAGGTTTTAATGGAGCTGCTTTGATGGAGTCATTTAGTTGCACCCCTTTGCATTTCATCACTTCTGTCTGTCAATTATACTTGATTTACAAGGTGTCTAAGGGACAGCGAATGTGAAGCATCAATTTGTGAGTGGGGGATTGCACTAGAGAGAGAGGAAATGGCAGGATATATCATTCATTAACATGGCAGGATGTCCTTCAATTATCCCTTGTCGAATTGGAGTGAGTCATTTCAGTCATTACTCTTATGAGCAACGACCTACCAGGTATACAGTGAAAGTCTGCATGAGCTTGTGTGACTTGTATAAAAAGGTAGATACGACTTTTCCTGAGTTAATGTGCTTTTGTACAGGTGGGACTCATCTCTCACCATACCGGCATGTCAGAAGTCTGTTTACACAGATGGTTTGTATTCACTCAGGGCCCTATATGAATGCTGTAAAGCTAGCAGAATATGAGGACTTTGTCTCTGCATAGAGCAGTGAATAGAGAGTAGCCTACATGACAGTTTTGTTCTCAGGGATCCATGACACGGGGTCTCATAAAAAGTCAATGGCGACAGACATGAACCACTTCCCTTGGACAGACTTGGGGCACAAAGGTTGTCTGAAGTTCCCCAAGGTTGCATTATGAGCCCTGATAAATTTGAACTGATAATATTGTGCTAATGGCTTCAGGGAGGGCTGGGACAATAAATAAAAGAAGGTAATTACGTTGTTAGAAATTGGGGCCGTAACTGTTCAGGAGTAAGGTCTTTTATCTGGAGGAAAAACAGGGTTAAGTAATGAGAGGTGATGAAGTTTGGTGCCAGTCGAGCCACGTATCTGTCTTCTGATAAAACACAGAGATGTTTTCCCTTGGCGTGGAAGTGTTAGCCTGTTCGCACAGCTGGGGCAAATCACCGTGGAGAAATATGTGATGGCTGAGTCACCCATATGCCACAACACATCTACTATATTAAAAGGAGACATTCACCAACCAAGCTAAAATACATAATTTTACTTTCAGATAGCTTTCACTGGGATCATATGGTAGTGATTACTGTTGGGCTCGCTTCTCAAAAAATATATTGTTCTTATTCATCATCTCAAAAGGAATATTATCACTTTACTTTTTACTCCATGGAAGCAGTGATTTACTGTACTTTACCTATTTGTTTGTTATACACCATCAATTGGCAAGTGCTTCTTCTCCTACTCCTAAAAATGAGGACAAATCAGCTAGCTCTCATCTCTTCCCCTGTAAACAATCAGAAAATAAAAATGAAATGTACTGTAATTGTGTAGAAATCCAATAGGCTATCCAATAAAAGGAATGGAAAGACAGCCACAATGAGAAGATAAATAAAATATCTCTGTTCTTACTCATGTATGCACCATATGTGAGGGGGAGCAGCTAATGACAATATGGAGGATGTGGTATCATGTTTTTGCATAATTCAAATTCATGTTACATAACATCACTAACTTAACTAAATGAGACTTTGTAACTGGGATGTAATTGCTGGAAATGAAAGAGTCATTTGTCTTCTCAACACTGTGAGAAGTAGTTCGATTATTGAGTAATTCTTTAACTCCCAACCCTAAAAGATAATATGGTTGGGGGTAATAATACTGAGTCATAGTTATTGCATTCTGAATAATGGTTCTGTTTAAGAATTAAAAAAAACAACAAAAAAACGCTTATGATGGTAGCAGAAACAGTGGGGCACCCAGAATCCCCTCGGCCAACTTTTCCGCACATGATCAATTAAAACAGTCAGATATGTATTCAATAAATTGGGTTGAGATGTTGAGATGTACTGTGAGATGTGCAGTGCAGTTAGCGTAATCATGTGGGATTTTAGGCTTAGGTTTGACCTTAAAAAGCAAAAACAAAACACACACAAAAAAGCTCTCAATTAACCGTTGGACACTTGCTCATCAGTGTGAATGCAGTAGGACCCATTTGTCTCGCTGTCTGTCTCTCTACTTCTCCTTATTTAACACACATATTCTTGGAAGCGAATGTGAGCCATATTAAATCTGACTCCTCTGCCGGAGCGGTAATGCAAGCGCCGGCGGTTAGTTTTATATGTTTCACAAGCGTGTAAATATTTAATAGAAGATTGGGACGGAGTGCTGTGTCACTGTTCCTGCCCTGCCAGCCATACAGACGTAGACAGAGAAATGCTGAGAGAATTTCTTCCTGACAGGAGAAATTTATGGAGCAGCTAGAAGATTCATATACACGTCTTATTCTTATTTCGTCGCAGTCGGATTCTTGGATCATGTGACACAGACATGGATATACAAGCTGTTTACGGTTGCAGAAGATGTTAGTTGGTCTAGATGTTGATACCTAACTTGATATGTATGAAACATGACTTACAGCATTCCAAAGATTGGATGTGTGTTTGGTCTGTTTGGTATTTTGTTACTGCATACTGTATGCTTACAACGGCTGGTGGGAGTTCAGATGCATTTTTTGGTCTCATAGCATTTTCCATTCATATTTTTGAAACCCACAGGTCTTGCACACATATCAATCCTATTTTAGATACTCAGCTTGGAATCATTATCAGTCAACGAGCCGAGAGCTTGTGCAGGAGTAAAACTACATTCCCAAATGTAGATGCAGAATATTTGCTGGTTTTCTTAGTCTTCTATTATATTAAATAGAACGTGTTTGAGTTTTAAATTGTGGAGTTGGACAAAACAAGCAATTTGAATATTTAAAGTTGTGAAATTGGCATCAGCATATTTTACTATGTTCTGACATTTCATGGATGAAATGATTTATCAAATAATCTAGAAAATAATCAGCTGATTAATCTATATTGAAAATAATTGTTAGTTGCAGCCCTAGAGTTGGCAAATTGTAAAATGCAGGTTTTGTTTGTTTGAGGTATTGATGGGGAAATCGGCCTTTGTTTTGTTTAAGTTTTGACAGTCATCACATATATGTTATATGGTTATGTTTTGGTTGGTGATGATTTGGTTATATTCTGAGTTACGGTTGCCAGGAGGCTGCACAAATATATAAAAAGTTAATTGCTTTATGGTTGTAAATTCCAGCTGTTTACCAAGACTACAAGTAGTTGGTTCTAAAGAGAACTGTTGTGTTCTGAAATAAAAGACAGGACGTTGCAATGAGTTTGTGGCTGACAGAACTGTGTTTAGTTTAGTTTTTTAGTTAACAAACCATGTTTGTTACAGTAAAAGGCATCCGCACTCATTAACTGATGCAGGCTTAAAGTAGTTTTTGTTGTTGTTATTTCAGCGTGGGCGACTAAGAAAATAATCCGAAGAAGTGAAACTAAATTTTCTTAACCTCATCTGAATTAGTGTGGACATGGAATAAACAAGGTTGCTTTTAGTCTCATCATTACTACCCCACCTTAACAAATCCTAACCACGCAATTAGGTTACACTTTAATTTCAGCGACCTCACTGAGAAGCTTATGCTCTTTGAGAGATCTCTCAGAGGTTCTATTCACTGTGGGTGACTGTGGGTGTAGATGGGAGGCAGGGGTGAGGGAAAGCAGATTTCTCCAAGGGCTATAAGCTCCCTGAATTTGGCCATATAGAGGGAATAATGAGCTTCTCCACTGTTGTCTCAACCCAACCCCGGACTTAAGTCCTCCCCCAACAAGCCTCCATTCACAAATGGCGTGTTTTTCATTTACATATACATACGATTTAAAGGAATCCTTCAGGTCTTGGATTAGTCAACGTCCCCCTCACTTCAAGATTTCAAATGGTCCTTTCTGCATCAGTGGTGCCTCATGATGAGCTTCCCTTGGACTCAAACAAGTTTGAAGTCTTTTATCTTAGTCATTCATTTGTGACATTATACTTGTTCAGCTGCTCTGATTTAAAAAGCCTATTGGTTTAAATATAGTGTATATTGTTATAATTTACTTCAGAAGAAGACATTTACATCTCTGCTCAGGACATGTTGTTGCTCAACAAGTGCACACCAGCTGATGTCTGACAAAATAGCTCCTCCGTCCTCCTCCTCCACACGAACGTCAGCAGGAAAATATCAGATTTTATGAATCAGTATTACGTTTCAGTCAAATGTCCTCGCTTCCTGTAAACGGTTCCCGGATCAGCCTTGCACCACCGTCATTGAATGACTGGAGCGGACACATCTGTGTGAGGCAAAGCTCCACGGGAGACTTCCGTCACCAGAAGATGGATGGAAATGTATCAGCAATGAATAAATACGCCCAACAACTTCCCCTCATCCCTCCCTCATTGCAACAGATGTTACAGCTCGGTAGTGTTTTCTCTCCCATGTTGCAATGTGGTTCCACTTTTGTTTATTTATTCTCTCATTCCCGTACTTGTCTTGAGTGGATGCGGAAACTGCATGTGCACGCATGGAACTGCGTGTATGTATGTGTAGATGGAAGGCCCCTGCTAAAAGAGATTACCCAAGCATCGTCATGCACACGATGGGGTTGCTTGACCCCATTGTAAACCTGCAGGCCAACCTTTGACCTTCTGAGAAGCGATGAAATGGAGGGAAACCTCCCATTTCCCTCCGCCGGGGTTTGAAGGCACTTCTGCTGGAGAGGAAGCATTGTTAATGAGCTCTAGAATGGATTTTTAATGAAACCGCCACTTTGTTTGAAGAGTAAGAGTAGGGCAAAAAGAGCATGCAAGAGCCAAAACAGGTGTCAGCACTTGACTGGACAGATGATAAAATAGGGGGAATATTTTATATTTTTTTGTGATTGTTAATTCTTTACTTAGAATGACGGCAAGGTGTGTGTCTTTAATCACGTAACTGCCAGACCTTCTTTCTATCACACTCCAGATGTCTTTCCTGTTAAAATTATCTCTTTCTCTGGTCTTTGGAAATATTAGAAACCTGAGATGGCACTTTGACATGCTGAGGGAGATGTACTTTCAGGCTTCATATAGTGTGATATATAGCTCATTGTACAGCTCTCACAGAGACACACAGGTTTACAGAGTTACAATAATGATTGCCTACACAGATGTTTTTTTTCTATTTTTCTTTTCTTCCTATGCCTTTACATTCAGGTAAATGTTGAATTGTGAAATACTGCATGCGCAACTGGGGATTTATTAGGTGAACTTCCTTTTTTACAGTCAAATGTGTGTGACGAAAAAGTCCAGAGTTGCACAGTTATCTCCTTAACTTATGTGCCTCCTCGTAGCCTCCCTTTTGCAATAAACATAGTCAGTATAACACACTCATGTACTGATGTTTTACAGTTTCACGTTCCTCACTTGTCATCTGTTACTGCATCTTTTATGGTGTAATATGATCATGGATACAGCCCCCCCAATGTGCATACCTGCGCACACAAAGACACACTCACTCTAGTCTCTTTGCCTTGACCTGTTTAGCAGCTTTAAGGCTTGGTTTGGTCATAACACCCACTACTCGCTACTGTTCTTCCTCTGTCTTTCCTGACTATCTCCCACCTTTTCCTCATCCATGTTTCCTGGACATGTCATTTGCTGAGTAAGGGGTTGCTGTGTGACCTCCCGTAACAGGGAGTAGGAGGTGGTGTTGAACAGGGAGTTCATAGGAAGAGGAACTCCTCTGGCATAAAGGAAGTGATGGCTGTCCGTACCTTGAACTTCGTATGCCATTTATCGAAACAGCAATTGTTAATTCTGTGCTAGGAGTGGCAATGGCCTCAGGGACGTTGGGTCAGTTAGGAGGTGAGCAGACCGGCTTGTAGGCGTGTGCTAAAGAAGGGGAAAGGTCAAAGGGCAGTGTGTACAGGGTGAGACATTTCCGATGTTCTCTGTAAAACAGATATCTGGGGTCATGTTACCATAATCATTTTCTGTAACTAACACACACACACTCTCACACACACACACACACACACACACACACACACACACACACACACACACACACACACACATACACAGAACATTAACAGCACTTCCCATACCACCGGATGAAGATACAGCATCATATCAGTAACAGCACATTGACACTCGCCACACACACAGACCTGTTTGACACCTATCCGCTGTGTCCTCATAAGCAGGGTGTCTCATGTCCTCTTCTATTTTTACCGGCAGGCGCTGAAAGCCTCTGGAAGCTCCTTCTCAATGGGCTTCTCATTCCACTTCCAGCGGCGTGTCACCATTTATTAAGTCGTCATTACTCAGGGCCACTCCGGGTGCTGGGGTGCTGGGGAGTTGTTACAAATAGATCGGCAAGGATAGGTCTGACTGTTGCTGCACTCCCTAAAGGGCAAGCCATAAAGGCATGTTCCAGCACATCTCACTCAGCAGGTGAAGATCGATGCAGGTAGCCAGGCTGCCATTAGTTTGGCTAATGCAGATAAATGGGAGAAAGGTGGCTGACCGGAGCAGAGGAGCGAGGCAGAGGTCGATTGACAAAGGCTGAGTGCGAGAAGAGAGTAAATTCATGTGTCTGTCGACACATCTTTTTGTTTTGGGTAAACAGCTAAAAAGGCTGTTTAGACTAAAGGGGTGATGAGAGACAAGGACGTGGGCGCCATTGTTGTGGAAGTAAATGCACAATGGATGACATGGATGCATGTAGGCACACATCAAGATTCATTCAGAACAACTTAAAACAGATAAAGGGTCAACATGACTTTAAGACAAACCCTTCATATTACACCCCGGGTCTTATTTTCATAGATTTAGCCATAGTTTTTATTAATTACAATGCACTCACTAAGTCAGTTGCTGAGATCTGGGAACATGGGGACATTGCAAAAAAGTCAGATGAGTCAAGAAAAACAGAAGTTAGACAATCAAATAGATTTTAAACAAGTCAACTGTTTAGCCAGATTATCTAAAACACTTCATTTGGAGGTACACCTGAAATAAAATGCACCTGAAATTCAGTATAATCCTTTATCACACAGGAAACTGGGTGCCCACAACTATGTTAAGTACAGTAGTTATTATTATTAGTAGTAAATTATGATCATCTTACCGTTTGCCTTCATTTTCTCTTTTAGATAACTTTGGCTAAGACTTTTTTTTTTTTAGCAAAGATGCTGTGTTTCCAGATCTCAGCAGTTATCTCGGAGGGCAGCCGGATAGCTAAAACTGTTAAAATAATATCCAAGTTCCAATGAACTGGAAGAAGCCTTTAAGGATGGTGTTCCTTTAAGGATACAGATGTCACACATATAACTTTTCTTTTAACTTTTCCAGGAATGATTTAGGACACCAACAGTTCTGTCTAAAAGAAAAGTATTTTATAGAACACACACACACACAATCCCAGTTCAAATATGCTTTACAATGCAGCAACAATAGTTTCAAAACACAAAGCACCGGTGGGAGTGCTGGAATATGAGGGTACCCTTATATCACAAGTACACACTGACTATACCAGCCCAATTCTCAGGTTGTTTTCTATTAATGTGTGAGTTGGCACATCAGCACTCCTGTTTGTCAAAGCTTTTATCACCTCACCACTGCTATTTCACCCTCTGAGAGGAAGCAGGAGGTGCCCACTAACACACACACACACACACACACACACACACACACACACACACACACACACACACACACACACCTGCAGGGGCTAGCGGGGGTTGAGAGCACGGGGGAGTGTTGTTGACCTGCTCTGCTGATGTGAATGGCTTAACCAGATACAGGATCCGTCTCAGACTACACCGGTTAACTACCAGCATGTGTTCCCCTCAACCGGCAGTTTTCATCTGGATAAGTCAAAAACACACACACTCAAAGGCTATACTCTCTGTGGGAAAATTGTGACTTGTAATTTATGTACAATACTCCTCATAACTCTCTGAAAAATATGTAAATTCTGAACTCAAAAGAAGAGAGACAGGCCTTTTTAAGTAATCTTCCTTTTAATCTACTTTGTTGAGTTTGGAGTGTACATAATATGGCTATTATAGAAATTAGACCCTCTTGCTCTGTCTTGCTTGGCCCTGATTTATTTCGCTCAACTTTTCCCAGGACTGTGACTGTTTTTTCTTCATCCGTGTCATCCAGCCTGATTCTTTAAAACTCCCAAACTCACTTCAATCCCATGTTTCAACCTAAATATCCTGAAAAAAAAATCTCAAATATCATCCACAATGCATTGCAAATTTAAAGCGATAATGTGGAGGATCCTTTATTGGCCTTTCTCACCGGTACTGAACTCCTATATGTGAAAATGGTATATTTTCTGTAAGGTGATTGCAGATGATGAAAAAGCTGTAACATATAAATTCCTTCCAAATTCTCTACCTGTCAAAATCCTGAAAACACTCCTGTTTGTACATCTAATGTTAGCCTCTATTGGCAAACAAATCAGTCTGAACATTTATGGATGGTCCTTAAAGTGCTCAAAAAATAATTACAAGTTTAAAAAATGTCAGCATATAGTTCCATGACAAATGGGCAAACTATACTGAGGAGGACTGTGTAACACTTTCCACATTTTTTTTTTACCACGGAACAACGTTAACCAGAAAACTGAATCCTACTCTATGGACATGGACATATCCATGTAAACCAAATCACGCACAGATTTAAGTTAAGGACATGGACCTCAAGAGTATAGTTTGCGTACATCCAAAATGTTTTACAGATGCTGACTCAAAAAATACAAACTGAAGGCAGGAATCCCGATAAGATCAGTACAGATCTCTGTGAGGTTGAAACATTGCTTTGTTAAATTAGATTTTTTTGGGAGCTATCAGTTCAGTGTGTCAATCCTGTATCTGACTTTTGCCTCAGGACATACAGTAGACCTGCAAATCAAGTGGCAGGAGCTTTAAAACCTGCAAATGCCTTGTTTGAGTTTTGGCGTAAGAGATATTAGCATAAAGGAAATGGAGAATTGATGACTAACAAAAAAAGAAACGGAAGTGCGGAAGAGACAACACTATAAAAACCTAACCATCCACTATACTTCCTATCCAGTATACTGGTTTCATCATTGCTCTCAAGTCATCCCGCCCCCCTTTCTCTCTCTCACCAGCACTCCCCTTCTCTCTCTCTCTCTCTCTCACTCACTCAGCTGCTCTCCCTCCCCTCCCCTCTCTTCCCGTGGATGGTGTAGCTCTCTCTCTCTTTCTCTCTCTCCCTCGCAGTCTGGTGGAGCCGCACACAAGGATTAGAGGGTTGCTGTGAGTGTCTGCTCAAAGAGAAGAAGCCAGAAGACAGAAAGAGATAAAAAAAAAAAAAAAAAAAGATTCTCCAGAAAAGGATAGCCTTACTCTTTTGGATAAGTGATCTGATTTACCTTTACACAGGCTCTTCCTCTCATCTCACGCCAAGCTGAAGCCCTGCTGAGCCTTCACCTGGGGGAGAGCAGATAAGACAAGGGACTATATAGCCTGGACCTCCACACAGGGAGCCATGTGAGTGGCACCCCTCCACCCACTTCACACTACAGTCTGCTCTCAAAGCTGGGGAAACACAACCAGGATTTTGTTCCCCTCCCTGGAGCCTCCACTTTCAGGGCTTGCGTGGAGGGACTGTCCAGGCTCGGTGTGCCCCAGCAGGAGACACTCATCTCTAGGCACTGGTCGGGGTGTGAGTGCCCCCTGGTCTGGAGGCCAGCCAGCAGCACTCCAGCACCATGGATTACCTGTTTGGGATTTTAGTGCTGCTGTGCGGGGCGGTGCAGCCGGGAAGAGGTGATGAGCCCAAGCACAACGTACCCAGGCTAAAGCTGTCATACAAGGGTAAGCCCATTCTCTGTTCTCCCCCTGACTACAGGATATGGGACCGCGGTGGTTGCTGGTGCTTTTAACGTAGCTTGTCTAGTTTATTTTTCTTGCCCGTGGGTGCTCTTTCATGCTTTTCCTTTCATCCATTCTTTCTTATGTTGAATATCCCTTTTTTCTCTTCTATTTCTGTGAATCTATTTCTGCCTCTGTATCCCTCTCATTCACGTTCTCCCTCTTGGTCTGTTCATAGCATCAAACTCTCTGCTTAACCTTCTGTATTGCTCTCTCCCATTAACTCACTCCTTCCTTTTCACTCGCTCTGTCTGTCTCTTAGAATTCACTATTCTTCTTTCAAATAGTCAGATTGGTTCCATATGCTGAGGAAGGGCTCTTGCCTGGAGTTAAATGTATATATTGGCCCCTGTACCAATTTTCCCCTTGTGCTGTCCCCTTCTGCTAGTACTGTACAGCCCTGTTAAGTGCTCCGAACATGCAGTGGAACCTCTGTTTTAATGGCTTCTGTCCCAAAAACTCTGCTTCAGTCATGACACAGAGCCTTTCTTTAAGGGGCCATGCAGGTTTCCCAAATTCTCATTTACTATATCCTAAATGGATCCAAAAGTTGTAGAGTTCTGTTTAAATGGAAAACTACACATGCATGTTGATTTAATGTGTGCATTAAATAATCCATGTGCAGTAGACTGTATTGGGAGGGAATGAGAGGGAGTTTCGCGTGCCTTTTTATATCGTGCACGTGTAAGTTTTTGACGTATACAGCAAACATGTTATTCTCTCTCCTTCTGTGTTATTTTGAGGGGAGACTGCGGAGCGCCGGTTCTTCCTCTCCTCCTCCCTCTCTCTCTCTCTCTCTCTCTCGTCTCCTCTCTCACACCCTACACTAAATCAGGCTCTTTGTAATAGCAGACTTTTCATCTCAGCTAGAAATAACTGGCAACATTTTTGGCATATTTTGGGAAGTTTTTTTGCTTTTTAATGTCAGTGAGGGAGACCATTGTGGTTCTTTGTCCTAAAACATGACCGAAAGTATATGGCTTGGAGTGTGGTCTCTCGATTCTTTATTTTAGTCCTGTTTCTCTCATAAAACATGCCATCTTAAAATTTATGAACGGGCTAATTTGCCGTTGTTTAGCATCATCCTCTTGTGTGTTTGACTGTCACAAAAAAGCTTTGGTTCCTCAGATAATTTCAATGTACGTTGAGGGAAAATTTCACTGATGAAGAGGGTGAATGTGATGTTTGTCACTCTAATTCATTTTCTATCTTTAACCGAGACGTTTGGTATAACTTATGTTTATAGGCCTGCTATGTGACACGCTTTATTCTTTACATGGAGTGCAAGTTGTAATTTTGGTAACGTATATTTTCCCTTCCTCACCCTTTTAACTTCTAAGTGTGTATGGCGAATGTCTGTGTTCTAAATCTTTTGTAACATTTAATAAGGTTTTTCAGCGTGTCCTGAGGGCACTGTGGTTTGGTGGCATATCAAGATAAAGGATTTTAAAGGGTGATGACATGCATTTACCATGCGAACAAAATAAATCTGGAAAGAATCATAGTTGAACTTACCTGCTACAAGTCATCTTTTCCCCTGGGCTTCATTATGTCAGTTCACACAAAACAGAGCCTCTAGGCATGATGGGAAAATGTCATCCCTTCTTTACACAGCCATCTGTTTAAAGAATGTGAATATAGTTCCCTCCTGCCCCCTTTTGTGATCCTCTTCACTGTTCAGTCTGACAAGTGAACATGTTGCTGACAACAATACTAGACAAGAGATATGTCATCAAGCATCAAAGTCTGCATTGACTGACTGTACGAGTGATGGATGTGTATCGTCCAACCAATACAGCAGGTCTGCATGGAAAGAGTAGCCTGTCATGATGTGGATGTACTTTAGTGTATGGAAAATCATTTTTGCTAGAAGTACATCAAAGCCTTGTTGTTTATGTGTATGCGTGTGTGTGAATGTTCTTGCCACATCTTGGTGTGAGGACTTGACACCCTCTCCTGTGATTGCCTCCCCTTAGACTGTAAGTGGTGTCTCGGTGTGCGAGTTTGTGTAGTGGTGTCTTGGGTGTGCGAGTTTGTGTGTGTTTTAGCGAGGCAAAAATGTGTCGGGTCTGGCATGCACCCATATAATTAGACACCTGGTTTTGTGCGTGTGCCCGTGCACGTATGCATAAGCTCACAAATCGGTATCTTTTATTGTGCTGTTGAATCAGTGTTTCTGCAGTTATGTGCAATTGCAAACTGCTGTTGGTTTCCGCTGCTGTGTGAATTTCATTGTGTGAGTGAACATGGGATGTAAAGGCATCAGAGTGTATTGTGTGCCAATGTCTTTGTGTGTCACTGCTCGACAGTGTCTGCGCTTGTGTCTCGGGCCCACAGGTGTTTGATGGCTCTCTTGATGCCTGTCGGGGGACGATTCTCGGTTAACACCCACACTGTGGCGGTTGGAGAGAGGAAGAGAGGGATGGAGGCATGGTGGGGGTGACAGTGGAGGGGAGGAGATTTGCTTTTAACGAAGGAAAAGCTGGCAGACATACACTAGACGACGCATAAGGAAGGGAGGCTGGTCGTTAAGTGAAGTGTCACTCATCCCCTCTCCCTCCACGAAGGCGGCATAGTAATTAAGTCAAATAAACGACAAGGAGGAATTCCTCCTGGGAAGGACAGTCAAATACACGCTGAGCAAAAGAGTATGCTGGGCCCTTGAGTGGGACGATCACACAAGTAGAGAGTGAAAGAGAGACTGAGGCCCAGGAGTAGGACAGTCGCAAGAACAAGGTGGGCCTGTGATTTGGGGCAGTCAAATAAACACTCAGCATGCAAGCAGGGTCCCGTGAAATCATTCTCAAATGAGTGCTGATGACACGCCTCCAGGGACTGATAGTCTTCTGCTGGAAAGGACAGGCGAACAACTGCAGAGTGAGCAGTTTGAGAGAGTAGAATGTCTGAGAAATGGAGGCAGGTAGATAAAATTACCTCTCGTGGGATGGCTGGCGCAGCAAGTGCAGAGTAAATGATTTCCCAGTGGGGTCAGTTAGACATCTCTCCCGGCTAAAAGGATCTGGCTTCATGGGGACAGAACTATGATCACAAGAGTTAATGATTTTCTCTTCTCCTTGAGACTAGCTTTTCGGAACATACTGTAAGGAGAAGTAGACATAAGGTAAACTCAAGTCCAAGTTAAAATAATCTTGCTTAGCAAAGATATTACACATATTGTTATCTCTTCAGCAAAGGCTAACTTGTTCAAACAACAATGTTGTAATATTTAACGGAAACAAATGCCAACCTGATTTCCTACTGAAAGTGAGTCATTATAACCTGGACTTGCATAGCAAAGCGCAACAATCGTGATCTAAAATAGTAGTGCTTTAATGTTGCACAATCAAGATTATTCAGTGCACTTCCACAATACAGTAACCATGTGAATTGCAAGGATAAAACAATGACATACTCCCTTGGATCAATGCATACCTGCACACAATCACATTCCTGAGCACAATTCATCTATAGCACCCTCTCAT